>NW_026910023.1:0-57536 GCF_949316205.1 Platichthys flesus
CTTTTCTGCACCTTAGCTGATCTGTGATGAAAACATGAAGATTTCAACCAAGTTGCTAAAATAGGCTTCTCTCACCGTTTCCAGCGCTTTTCTGCACCTTAGGCTGATCTGTGATGAAAACATGAAGATTTCAACCAAAGTTGCTAAAATAGGCTTCTCTCACCGTTTCCAGCGCTTTTCTGCACCTTAGGCTGATCTGTGATGAAAACATGAAGATTTCAACCAAAGTTGCTAAAATAGGCTTCTCTCACCGTTTCCAGCGCTTTTCTGCATCTTAGGCTGATCTGTGATGAAAACATGAAGATTTCAACCAAAGTTGCTAAAATAGGCTTCTCTCACCGTTTCCAGCGCTTTTCTGCACCTTAGGCTGATCTGTGATGAAAACATGAAGATTTCAACCAAAGTTGCTAAAATAGGCTTCTCTCACCGTTTCCAGCGCTTTTCTGCACCTTAGGCTGATCTGTGATGAAAACATGAAGATTTCAACCAAAGTTGCCAAAATAGGCTTCTCTCACCGTTTCCAGCGCTTTTCTGCACCTTAGGCTGATCTGTGATGAAAACATGAAGATTTCAACCAAAGTTGCTAAAATAGGCTTCTCTCACCGTTTCCAGCGCTTTTCTGCACCTTAGGCTGATCTGTGATGAAAACATGAAGATTTCAACCAAAGTTGCTAAAATAGGCTTCTCTCACCGTTTCCAGCGCTTTTCTGCATCTTAGGCTGATCTGTGATGAAAACATGAAGATTTCAACCAAAGTTGCTAAAATAGGCTTCTCTCACCGTTTCCAGCGCTTTTCTGCACCTTAGGCTGATCTGTGATGAAAACATGAAGATTTCAACCAAAGTTGCTAAAATAGGCTTCTCTCACCGTTTCCAGCGCTTTTCTGCACCTTAGGCTGATCTGTGATGAAAACATGAAGATTTCAACCAAAGTTGCTAAAATAGGCTTCTCTCACCGTTTCCAGCGCTTTTCTGCACCTTAGGCTGATCTGTGATGAAAACATGAAGATTTCAACCAAAGTTGCTAAAATAGGCTTCTCTCACCGTTTCCAGCGCTTTTCTGCACCTTAGGCTGATCTGTGATGAAAACATGAAGATTTCAACCAAAGTTGCTAAAATAGGCTTCTCTCACCGTTTCCAGCGCGTTTCTGCACCTTGTGCCATTTAGACTGAAAAAACTGTTCAGTTGCAACTTTTTCATTGGGGATTCCAAAACTTAAAATCATTTGTTTAAAGAATTCCTTTAGAGTTGAAACCAAGATTTCAAATTACCCTTTTTCATTATAAACATCCACTGTAAGCATGGTGAGTATCAAGCAATATGACTGCAGACCTTTTGAGAAAATACGTTGATGAGTGACCCTATTTCATTATGGCAGTCAAACAGCACTGATTTTCAGCTTTAGTCCATGAAACCTCCAAACATCAACCAAAGGTGCTAAAACAGGCTTATCTCACCGTTTCCAGCACTTTTCTGCACCTTAGGCTGATCTGTGATGAAAACATGAAGATTTCAACCAAAGTTGCTAAAATAGGCTTCTCTCACCGTTTCCAGCGCTTTTCTGCACCTTAGGCTGATCTGTGATGAAAACATGAAGATTTCAACCAAAGTTGCTAAAATAGGCTTCTCTCACCGTTTCCAGCGCTTTTCTGCACCTTAGGCTGATCTGTGATGAAAACATGAAGATTTCAACCAAAGTTGCTAAAATAGGCTTCTCTCACCGTTTCCAGCGCTTTTCTGCACCTTAGGCTGATCTGTGATGAAAACATGAAGATTTCAACCAAAGTTGCTAAAATAGGCTTCTCTCACCGTTTCCAGCGCTTTTCTGCACCTTAGGCTGATCTGTGATGAAAACATGAAGATTTCAACCAAAGTTGCTAAAATAGGCTTCTCTCACCGTTTCCAGCGCTTTTCTGCACCTTGTGCCATTTAGACTGAAAAAACTGTTCAGTTGCAACTTTTTCATTGGGGATTCCAAAACTTAAAATCATTTGTTTAAAGAATTCCTTTAGAGTTGAAACCAAGATTTCAAATTACCCTTTTTCATTATAAACATCCACTGTAAGCATGGTGAGTATCAAGCAATATGACTGCAGACCTTTTGAGAAAATACGTTGATGAGTGACCCTATTTCATTATGGCAGTCAAACAGCACTGATTTTCAGCTTTAGTCCATGAAACCTCCAAACATCAACCAAAGGTGCTAAAACAGGCTTATCTCACCGTTTCCAGCGCTTTTCTGCACCTTAGGCTGATCTGTGATGAAAACATGAAGATTTCAACCAAAGTTGCTAAAATAGGCTTCTCTCACCGTTTCCAGCGCTTTTCTGCACCTTAGGCTGATCTGTGATGAAAACATGAAGATTTCAACCAAAGTTGCTAAAATAGGCTTCTCTCACCGTTTCCAGCGCTTTTCTGCACCTTAGGCTGATCTGTGATGAAAACATGAAGATTTCAACCAAAGTTGCTAAAATAGGCTTCTCTCACCGTTTCCAGCGCTTTTCTGCACCTTAGGCTGATCTGTGATGAAAACATGAAGATTTCAACCAAAGTTGCTAAAATAGGCTTCTCTCACCGTTTCCAGCGCTTTTCTGCATCTTAGGCTGATCTGTGATGAAAACATGAAGATTTCAACCAAAGTTGCTAAAATAGGCTTCTCTCACCGTTTCCAGCGCTTTTCTGCACCTTAGGCTGATCTGTGATGAAAACATGAAGATTTCAACCAAAGTTGCTAAAATAGGCTTCTCTCACCGTTTCCAGCGCTTTTCTGCACCTTAGGCTGATCTGTGATGAAAACATGAAGATTTCAACCAAAGTTGCCAAAATAGGCTTCTCTCACCGTTTCCAGCGCTTTTCTGCACCTTAGGCTGATCTGTGATGAAAACATGAAGATTTCAACCAAAGTTGCTAAAATAGGCTTCTCTCACCGTTTCCAGCGCTTTTCTGCACCTTAGGCTGATCTGTGATGAAAACATGAAGATTTCAACCAAAGTTGCTAAAATAGGCTTCTCTCACCGTTTCCAGCGCTTTTCTGCACCTTAGGCTGATCTGTGATGAAAACATGAAGATTTCAACCAAAGTTGCTAAAATAGGCTTCTCTCACCGTTTCCAGCGCTTTTCTGCACCTTAGGCTGATCTGTGATGAAAACATGAAGATTTCAACCAAAGTTGCTAAAATAGGCTTCTCTCACCGTTTCCAGCGCTTTTCTGCACCTTAGGCTGATCTGTGATGAAAACATGAAGATTTCAACCAAAGTTGCTAAAATAGGCTTCTCTCACCGTTTCCAGCGCTTTTCTGCACCTTAGGCTGATCTGTGATGAAAACATGAAGATTTCAACCAAAGTTGCTAAAATAGGCTTCTCTCACCGTTTCCAGCGCTTTTCTGCACCTTGTGCCATTTAGACTGAAAAAACTGTTCAGTTGCAACTTTTTCATTGGGGATTCCAAAACTTAAAATCATTTGTTTAAAGAATTCCTTTAGAGTTGAAACCAAGATTTCAAATTACCCTTTTTCATTATAAACATCCACTGTAAGCATGGTGAGTATCAAGCAATATGACTGCAGACCTTTTGAGAAAATACGTTGATGAGTGACCCTATTTCATTATGGCAGTCAAACAGCACTGATTTTCAGCTTTAGTCCATGAAACCTCCAAACATCAACCAAAGGTGCTAAAACAGGCTTATCTCACCGTTTCCAGCGCTTTTCTGCACCTTAGGCTGATCTGTGATGAAAACATGAAGATTTCAACCAAAGTTGCTAAAATAGGCTTCTCTCACCGTTTCCAGCGCTTTTCTGCACCTTAGGCTGAACTGTGATGAAAACATGAAGATTTCAACCAAAGTTGCTAAAATAGGCTTCTCTCACCGTTTCCAGCGCTTTTCTGCACCTTAGGCTGATCTGTGATGAAAACATGAAGATTTCAACCAAAGTTGCTAAAATAGGCTTCTCTCACCGTTTCCAGCGCTTTTCTGCACCTTAGGCTGATCTGTGATGAAAACATGAAGATTTCAACCAAAGTTGCTAAAATAGGCTTCTCTCACCGTTTCCAGCGCTTTTCTGCATCTTAGGCTGATCTGTGATGAAAACATGAAGATTTCAACCAAAGTTGCTAAAATAGGCTTCTCTCACCGTTTCCAGCGCTTTTCTGCACCTTGTGCCATTTAGACTGAAAAAACTGTTCAGTTGCAACTTTTTCATTGGGGATTCCAAAACTTAAAATCATTTGTTTAAAGAATTCCTTTAGAGTTGAAACCAAGATTTCAAATTACCCTTTTTCATTATAAACATCCACTGTAAGCATGGTGAGTATCAAGCAATATGACTGCAGACCTTTTGAGAAAATACGTTGATGAGTGACCCTATTTCATTATGGCAGTCAAACAGCACTGATTTTCAGCTTTAGTCCATGAAACCTCCAAACATCAACCAAAGGTGCTAAAACAGGCTTATCTCACCGTTTCCAGCGCTTTTCTGCACCTTAGGCTGATCTGTGATGAAAACATGAAGATTTCAACCAAAGTTGCTAAAATAGGCTTCTCTCACCGTTTCCTGCGCTTTTCTGCACCTTAGGCTGATCTGTGATGAAAACATGAAGATTTCAACCAAAGTTGCTAAAATAGGCTTCTCTCACCGTTTCCAGCGCTTTTCTGCACCTTAGGCTGATCTGTGATGAAAACATGAAGATTTCAACCAAAGTTGCTAAAATAGGCTTCTCTCACCGTTTCCAGCGCTTTTCTGCACCTTAGGCTGATCTGTGATGAAAACATGAAGATTTCAACCAAAGTTGCTAAAATAGGCTTCTCTCACCGTTTCCAGCGCTTTTCTGCATCTTAGGCTGATCTGTGATGAAAACATGAAGATTTCAACCAAAGTTGCTAAAATAGGCTTCTCTCACCGTTTCCAGCGCTTTTCTGCACCTTAGGCTGATCTGTGATGAAAACATGAAGATTTCAACCAAAGTTGCTAAAATAGGCTTCTCTCACCGTTTCCAGCGCTTTTCTGCACCTTAGGCTGATCTGTGATGAAAACATGAAGATTTCAACCAAAGTTGCCAAAATAGGCTTCTCTCACCGTTTCCAGCGCTTTTCTGCACCTTAGGCTGATCTGTGATGAAAACATGAAGATTTCAACCAAAGTTGCTAAAATAGGCTTCTCTCACCGTTTCCAGCGCTTTTCTGCACCTTAGGCTGATCTGTGATGAAAACATGAAGATTTCAACCAAGTTGCTAAAATAGGCTTCTCTCACCGTTTCCAGCGCTTTTCTGCATCTTAGGCTGATCTGTGATGAAAACATGAAGATTTCAACCAAAGTTGCTAAAATAGGCTTCTCTCACCGTTTCCAGCGCTTTTCTGCACCTTAGGCTGATCTGTGATGAAAACATGAAGATTTCAACCAAAGTTGCTAAAATAGGCTTCTCTCACCGTTTCCAGCGCTTTTCTGCACCTTAGGCTGATCTGTGATGAAAACATGAAGATTTCAACCAAAGTTGCTAAAATAGGCTTCTCTCACCGTTTCCAGCGCTTTTCTGCACCTTAGGCTGATCTTGATGAAAACATGAAGATTTCAACCAAAGTTGCTAAAATAGGCTTCTCTCACCGTTTCCAGCGCTTTTCTGCACCTTAGCTGATCTGTGATGAAAACATGAAGATTTCAACCAAAGTTGCTAAAATAGGCTTCTCTCACCGTTTCCAGCGCGTTTCTGCACCTTGTGCCATTTAGACTGAAAAAACTGTTCAGTTGCAACTTTTTCATTGGGGATTCCAAAACTTAAAATCATTTGTTTAAAGAATTCCTTTAGAGTTGAAACCAAGATTTCAAATTACCCTTTTTCATTATAAACATCCACTGTAAGCATGGTGAGTATCAAGCAATATGACTGCAGACCTTTTGAGAAAATACGTTGATGAGTGACCCTATTTCATTATGGCAGTCAAACAGCACTGATTTTCAGCTTTAGTCCATGAAACCTCCAAACATCAACCAAAGGTGCTAAAACAGGCTTATCTCACCGTTTCCAGCACTTTTCTGCACCTTAGGCTGATCTGTGATGAAAACATGAAGATTTCAACCAAAGTTGCTAAAATAGGCTTCTCTCACCGTTTCCAGCGCTTTTCTGCACCTTAGGCTGATCTGTGATGAAAACATGAAGATTTCAACCAAAGTTGCTAAAATAGGCTTCTCTCACCGTTTCCAGCGCTTTTCTGCACCTTAGGCTGATCTGTGATGAAAACATGAAGATTTCAACCAAAGTTGCTAAAATAGGCTTCTCTCACCGTTTCCAGCGCTTTTCTGCACCTTAGGCTGATCTGTGATGAAAACATGAAGATTTCAACCAAAGTTGCTAAAATAGGCTTCTCTCACCGTTTCCAGCGCTTTTCTGCACCTTAGGCTGATCTGTGATGAAAACATGAAGATTTCAACCAAAGTTGCTAAAATAGGCTTCTCTCACCGTTTCCAGCGCTTTTCTGCACCTTGTGCCATTTAGACTGAAAAAACTGTTCAGTTGCAACTTTTTCATTGGGGATTCCAAAACTTAAAATCATTTGTTTAAAGAATTCCTTTAGAGTTGAAACCAAGATTTCAAATTACCCTTTTTCATTATAAACATCCACTGTAAGCATGGTGAGTATCAAGCAATATGACTGCAGACCTTTTGAGAAAATACGTTGATGAGTGACCCTATTTCATTATGGCAGTCAAACAGCACTGATTTTCAGCTTTAGTCCATGAAACCTCCAAACATCAACCAAAGGTGCTAAAACAGGCTTATCTCACCGTTTCCAGCGCTTTTCTGCACCTTAGGCTGATCTGTGATGAAAACATGAAGATTTCAACCAAAGTTGCTAAAATAGGCTTCTCTCACCGTTTCCAGCGCTTTTCTGCACCTTAGGCTGATCTGTGATGAAAACATGAAGATTTCAACCAAAGTTGCTAAAATAGGCTTCTCTCACCGTTTCCAGCGCTTTTCTGCACCTTAGGCTGATCTGTGATGAAAACATGAAGATTTCAACCAAAGTTGCTAAAATAGGCTTCTCTCACCGTTTCCAGCGCTTTTCTGCACCTTAGGCTGATCTGTGATGAAAACATGAAGATTTCAACCAAAGTTGCTAAAATAGGCTTCTCTCACCGTTTCCAGCGCTTTTCTGCATCTTAGGCTGATCTGTGATGAAAACATGAAGATTTCAACCAAAGTTGCTAAAATAGGCTTCTCTCACCGTTTCCAGCGCTTTTCTGCACCTTAGGCTGATCTGTGATGAAAACATGAAGATTTCAACCAAAGTTGCTAAAATAGGCTTCTCTCACCGTTTCCAGCGCTTTTCTGCACCTTAGGCTGATCTGTGATGAAAAGATGAAGATTTCAACCAAAGTTGCCAAAATAGGCTTCTCTCACCGTTTCCAGCGCTTTTCTGCACCTTAGGCTGATCTGTGATGAAAACATGAAGATTTCAACCAAAGTTGCTAAAATAGGCTTCTCTCACCGTTTCCAGCGCTTTTCTGCACCTTAGGCTGATCTGTGATGAAAACATGAAGATTTCAACCAAAGTTGCTAAAATAGGCTTCTCTCACCGTTTCCAGCGCTTTTCTGCATCTTAGGCTGATCTGTGATGAAAACATGAAGATTTCAACCAAAGTTGCTAAAATAGGCTTCTCTCACCGTTTCCAGCGCTTTTCTGCACCTTAGGCTGATCTGTGATGAAAACATGAAGATTTCAACCAAAGTTGCTAAAATAGGCTTCTCTCACCGTTTCCAGCGCTTTTCTGCACCTTAGGCTGATCTGTGATGAAAACATGAAGATTTCAACCAAAGTTGCTAAAATAGGCTTCTCTCACCGTTTCCAGCGCTTTTCTGCACCTTAGGCTGATCTGTGATGAAAACATGAAGATTTCAACCAAAGTTGCTAAAATAGGCTTCTCTCACCGTTTCCAGCGCTTTTCTGCACCTTAGGCTGATCTGTGATGAAAACATGAAGATTTCAACCAAAGTTGCTAAAATAGGCTTCTCTCACCGTTTCCAGCGCGTTTCTGCACCTTGTGCCATTTAGACTGAAAAAACTGTTCAGTTGCAACTTTTTCATTGGGGATTCCAAAACTTAAAATCATTTGTTTAAAGAATTCCTTTAGAGTTGAAACCAAGATTTCAAATTACCCTTTTTCATTATAAACATCCACTGTAAGCATGGTGAGTATCAAGCAATATGACTGCAGACCTTTTGAGAAAATACGTTGATGAGTGACCCTATTTCATTATGGCAGTCAAACAGCACTGATTTTCAGCTTTAGTCCATGAAACCTCCAAACATCAACCAAAGGTGCTAAAACAGGCTTATCTCACCGTTTCCAGCACTTTTCTGCACCTTAGGCTGATCTGTGATGAAAACATGAAGATTTCAACCAAAGTTGCTAAAATAGGCTTCTCTCACCGTTTCCAGCGCTTTTCTGCACCTTAGGCTGATCTGTGATGAAAACATGAAGATTTCAACCAAAGTTGCTAAAATAGGCTTCTCTCACCGTTTCCAGCGCTTTTCTGCACCTTAGGCTGATCTGTGATGAAAACATGAAGATTTCAACCAAAGTTGCTAAAATAGGCTTCTCTCACCGTTTCCAGCGCTTTTCTGCACCTTAGGCTGATCTGTGATGAAAACATGAAGATTTCAACCAAAGTTGCTAAAATAGGCTTCTCTCACCGTTTCCAGCGCTTTTCTGCACCTTAGGCTGATCTGTGATGAAAACATGAAGATTTCAACCAAAGTTGCTAAAATAGGCTTCTCTCACCGTTTCCAGCGCTTTTCTGCACCTTAGGCTGATCTGTGATGAAAACATGAAGATTTCAACCAAAGTTGCTAAAATAGGCTTCTCTCAACGTTTCCAGCGCTTTTCTGCACCTTAGGCTGATCTGTGATGAAAACATGAAGATTTCAACCAAAGTTGCTAAAATAGGCTTCTCTCACCGTTTCCAGCGCTTTTCTGCACCTTAGGCTGATCTGTGATGAAAACATGAAGATTTCAACCAAAGTTGCTAAAATAGGCTTCTCTCACCGTTTCCAGCGCTTTTCTGCATCTTAGGCTGATCTGTGATGAAAACATGAAGATTTCAACCAAAGTTGCTAAAATAGGCTTCTCTCACCGTTTCCAGCGCTTTTCTGCACCTTAGGCTGATCTGTGATGAAAACATGAAGATTTCAACCAAAGTTGCTAAAATAGGCTTCTCTCACCGTTTCCAGCGCTTTTCTGCACCTTAGGCTGATCTGTGATGAAAACATGAAGATTTCAACCAAAGTTGCTAAAATAGGCTTCTCTCACCGTTTCCATCGCTTTTCTGCACCTTAGGCTGATCTGTGATGAAAACATGAAGATTTCAACCAAAGTTGCTAAAATAGGCTTCTCTCACCGTTTCCAGCGCTTTTCTGCACCTTAGGCTGATCTGTGATGAAAACATGAAGATTTCAACCAAAGTTGCTAAAATAGGCTTCTCTCACCGTTTCCAGCGCTTTTCTGCACCTTAGGCTGATCTGTGATGAAAACATGAAGATTTCAACCAAAGTTGCTAAAATAGGCTTCTCTCACCGTTTCCAGCGCTTTTCTGCACCTTAGGCTGATCTGTGATGAAAACATGAAGATTTCAACCAAAGTTGCTAAAATAGGCTTCTCTCACCGTTTCCAGCGCTTTTCTGCACCTTGTGCCATTTAGACTGAAAAAACTGTTCAGTTGCAACTTTTTCATTGGGGATTCCAAAACTTAAAATCATTTGTTTAAAGAATTCCTTTAGAGTTGAAACCAAGATTTCAAATTACCCTTTTTCATTATAAACATCCACTGTAAGCATGGTGAGTATCAAGCAATATGACTGCAGACCTTTTGAGAAAATACGTTGATGAGTGACCCTATTTCATTATGGCAGTCAAACAGCACTGATTTTCAGCTTTAGTCCATGAAACCTCCAAACATCAACCAAAGGTGCTAAAACAGGCTTATCTCACCGTTTCCAGCACTTTTCTGCACCTTAGGCTGATCTGTGATGAAAACATGAAGATTTCAACCAAAGGTGCTAAAACAGGCTTATCTCACCGTTTCCAGCACTTTTCTGCACCTTAGGCTGATCTGTGATGAAAACATGAAGATTTCAACCAAAGTTGCTAAAATAGGCTTCTCTCACCGTTTCCAGCGCTTTTCTGCACCTTAGGCTGATCTGTGATGAAAACATGAAGATTTCAACCAAAGTTGCTAAAATAGGCTTCTCTCACCGTTTCCAGCGCTTTTCTGCACCTTAGGCTGATCTGTGATGAAAACATGAAGATTTCAACCAAAGTTGCTAAAATAGGCTTCTCTCACCGTTTCCAGCGCTTTTCTGCACCTTGTGCCATTTAGACTGAAAAAACTGTTCAGTTGCAACTTTTTCATTGGGGATTCCAAAACTTAAAATCATTTGTTTAAAGAATTCCTTTAGAGTTGAAACCAAGATTTCAAATTACCCTTTTTCATTATAAACATCCACTGTAAGCATGGTGAGTATCAAGCAATATGACTGCAGACCTTTTGAGAAAATACGTTGATGAGTGACCCTATTTCATTATGGCAGTCAAACAGCACTGATTTTCAGCTTTAGTCCATGAAACCTCCAAACATCAACCAAAGGTGCTAAAACAGGCTTATCTCACCGTTTCCAGCACTTTTCTGCACCTTAGGCTGATCTGTGATGAAAACATGAAGATTTCAACCAAAGTTGCTAAAATAGGCTTCTCTCACCGTTTCCAGCGCTTTTCTGCACCTTAGGCTGATCTGTGATGAAAACATGAAGATTTCAACCAAAGTTGCTAAAATAGGCTTCTCTCACCGTTTCCAGCGCTTTTCTGCACCTTAGGCTGATCTGTGATGAAAACATGAAGATTTCAACCAAAGTTGCTAAAATAGGCTTCTCTCACCGTTTCCAGCGCTTTTCTGCACCTTAGGCTGATCTGTGATGAAAACATGAAGATTTCAACCAAAGTTGCTAAAATAGGCTTCTCTCACCGTTTCCAGCGCTTTTCTGCACCTTAGGCTGATCTGTGATGAAAACATGAAGATTTCAACCAAAGTTGCTAAAATAGGCTTCTCTCACCGTTTCCAGCGCTTTTCTGCACCTTAGGCTGATCTGTGATGAAAACATGAAGATTTCAACCAAAGTTGCTAAAATAGGCTTCTCTCACCGTTTCCAGCGCTTTTCTGCACCTTAGGCTGATCTGTGATGAAAACATGAAGATTTCAACCAAAGTTGCTAAAATAGGCTTCTCTCACCGTTTCCAGCGCTTTTCTGCACCTTAGGCTGATCTGTGATGAAAACATGAAGATTTCAACCAAAGTTGCTAAAATAGGCTTCTCTCACCGTTTCCAGCGCTTTTCTGCACCTTGTGCCATTTAGACTGAAAAAACTGTTCAGTTGCAACTTTTTCATTGGGGATTCCAAAACTTAAAATCATTTGTTTAAAGAATTCCTTTAGAGTTGAAACCAAGATTTCAAATTACCCTTTTTCATTATAAACATCCACTGTAAGCATGGTGAGTATCAAGCAATATGACTGCAGACCTTTTGAGAAAATACGTTGATGAGTGACCCTATTTCATTATGGCAGTCAAACAGCACTGATTTTCAGCTTTAGTCCATGAAACCTCCAAACATCAACCAAAGGTGCTAAAACAGGCTTATCTCACCGTTTCCAGCACTTTTCTGCACCTTAGGCTGATCTGTGATGAAAACATGAAGATTTCAACCAAAGGTGCTAAAACAGGCTTATCTCACCGTTTCCAGCACTTTTCTGCACCTTAGGCTGATCTGTGATGAAAACATGAAGATTTCAACCAAAGTTGCTAAAATAGGCTTCTCTCACCGTTTCCAGCGCTTTTCTGCACCTTAGGCTGATCTGTGATGAAAACATGAAGATTTCAACCAAAGTTGCTAAAATAGGCTTCTCTCACCGTTTCCAGCGCTTTTCTGCATCTTAGGCTGATCTGTGATGAAAACATGAAGATTTCAACCAAAGTTGCTAAAATAGGCTTCTCTCACCGTTTCCAGCGCTTTTCTGCACCTTAGGCTGATCTGTGATGAAAACATGAAGATTTCAACCAAAGTTGCTAAAATAGGCTTCTCTCACCGTTTCCAGCGCTTTTCTGCACCTTAGGCTGATCTGTGATGAAAACATGAAGATTTCAACCAAAGTTGCTAAAATAGGCTTCTCTCACCGTTTCCAGCGCTTTTCTGCACCTTAGGCTGATCTGTGATGAAAACATGAAGATTTCAACCAAAGTTGCTAAAATAGGCTTCTCTCACCGTTTCCAGAGCTTTTCTGCACCTTAGGCTGATCTGTGATGAAAACATGAAGATTTCAACCAAAGTTGCTAAAATAGGCTTCTCTCACCGTTTCCAGCGCTTTTCTGCACCTTAGGCTGATCTGTGATGAAAACATGAAGATTTCAACCAAAGTTGCTAAAATAGGCTTCTCTCACCGTTTCCAGCGCTTTTCTGCACCTTAGGCTGATCTGTGATGAAAACATGAAGATTTCAACCAAAGTTGCTAAAATAGGCTTCTCTCACCGTTTCCAGCGCTTTTCTGCACCTTAGGCTGATCTGTGATGAAAACATGAAGATTTCAACCAAAGTTGCTAAAATAGGCTTCTCTCACCGTTTCCAGCGCTTTTCTGCACCTTGTGTCATTTAGACTGAAAAAACTGTTCAGTTGCAACTTTTTCATTGGGGATTCCAAAACTTAAAATCATTTGTTTAAAGAATTCCTTTAGAGTTGAAACCAAGATTTCAAATTACCCTTTTTCATTATAAACATCCACTGTAAGCATGGTGAGTATCAAGCAATATGACTGCAGACCTTTTGAGAAAATACGTTGATGAGTGACCCTATTTCATTATGGCAGTCAAACAGCACTGATTTTCAGCTTTAGTCCATGAAACCTCCAAACATCAACCAAAGGTGCTAAAACAGGCTTATCTCACCGTTTCCAGCACTTTTCTGCACCTTAGGCTGATCTGTGATGAAAACATGAAGATTTCAACCAAAGTTGCTAAAATAGGCTTCTCTCACCGTTTCCAGCGCTTTTCTGCACCTTAGGCTGATCTGTGATGAAAACATGAAGATTTCAACCAAAGTTGCTAAAATAGGCTTCTCTCACCGTTTCCAGCGCTTTTCTGCACCTTAGGCTGATCTGTGATGAAAACATGAAGATTTCAACCAAAGTTGCTAAAATAGGCTTCTCTCACCGTTTCCAGCGCTTTTCTGCACCTTAGGCTGATCTGTGATGAAAACATGAAGATTTCAACCAAAGTTGCTAAAATAGGCTTCTCTCACCGTTTCCAGCGCTTTTCTGCACCTTAGGCTGATCTGTGATGAAAACATGAAGATTTCAATAAGTTGCTAAAATAGGCTTCTCTCACCGTTTCCAGCGCTTTTCTGCACCTTAGGCTGATCTGTGATGAAAAAATGAAGATTTCAACCAAAGTTGCTAAAATAGGCTTCTCTCACCGTTTCCAGCGCTTTTCTGCACCTTAGGCTGATCTGTGATGAAAACATGAAGATTTCAACCAAAGTTGCTAAAATAGGCTTCTCTCACCGTTTCCAGCGCTTTTCTGCACCTTAGGCTGATCTGTGATGAAAACATGAAGATTTCAACCAAAGTTGCTAAAATAGGCTTCTCTCACCGTTTCCAGCGCTTTTCTGCACCTTAGGCTGATCTGTGATGAAAACATGAAGATTTCAACCAAAGTTGCTAAAATAGGCTTCTCTCACCGTTTCCAGCGCTTTTCTGCACCTTAGGCTGATCTGTGATGAAAACATGAAGATTTCAACCAAAGTTGCTAAAATAGGCTTCTCTCACCGTTTCCAGCGCTTTTCTGCACCTTAGGCTGATCTGTGATGAAAAAAATGAAGATTTCAACCAAAGTTGCTAAAATAGGCTTCTCTCACCGTTTCCAGCGCTTTTCTGCACCTTAGGCTGATCTGTGATGAAAACATGAAGATTTCAACCAAAGTTGCTAAAATAGGCTTCTCTCACCGTTTCCAGCGCTTTTCTGCACCTTAGGCTGATCTGTGATGAAAACATGAAGATTTCAACCAAAGTTGCTAAAATAGGCTTCTCTCACCGTTTCCAGCGCTTTTCTGCACCTTAGGCTGATCTGTGATGAAAACATGAAGATTTCAAACAAAGTTGCTAAAATAGGCTTCTCTCACCGTTTCCAGCGCTTTTCTGCACCTTAGGCTGATCTGTGATGAAAACATGAAGATTTCAAACAAAGTTGCTAAAATAGGCTTCTCTCACCGTTTCCAGCGCTTTTCTGCACCTTAGGCTGATCTGTGATGAAAACATGAAGATTTCAACCAAAGTTGCTAAAATAGGCTTCTCTCACCGTTTCCAGCGCTTTTCTGCATCTTAGGCTGATCTGTGATGAAAACATGAAGATTTCAACCAAAGTTGCTAAAATAGGCTTCTCTCACCGTTTCCAGCGCTTTTCTGCACCTTAGGCTGATCTGTGATGAAAACATGAAGATTTCAACCAAAGTTGCTAAAATAGGCTTCTCTCACCGTTTCCAGCGCTTTTCTGCACCTTAGGCTGATCTGTGATGAAAACATGAAGATTTCAACCAAAGTTGCTAAAATAGGCTTCTCTCACCGTTTCCAGCGCTTTTCTGCACCTTAGGCTGATCTGTGATGAAAACATGAAGATTTCAACCAAAGTTGCTAAAATAGGCTTCTCTCACCGTTTCCAGCGCTTTTCTGCACCTTAGGCTGATCTGTGATGAAAACATGAAGATTTCAACCAAAGTTGCTAAAATAGGCTTCTCTCACCGTTTCCAGCGCTTTTCTGCACCTTAGGCTGATCTGTGATGAAAACATGAAGATTTCAACCAAAGTTGCTAAAATAGGCTTCTCTCACCGTTTCCAGCGCTTTTCTGCACCTTAGGCTGATCTGTGATGAAAACATGAAGATTTCAACCAAAGTTGCTAAAATAGGCTTCTCTCACCGTTTCCAGCGCTTTTCTGCACCTTAGGCTGATCTGTGATGAAAACATGAAGATTTCAACCAAAGTTGCTAAAATAGGCTTCTCTCACCGTTTCCAGCGCTTTTCTGCACCTTAGGCTGATCTGTGATGAAAACATGAAGATTTCA
Organism: Platichthys flesus; assembly: GCF_949316205.1. Taxonomy (NCBI): domain Eukaryota; kingdom Metazoa; phylum Chordata; class Actinopteri; order Pleuronectiformes; family Pleuronectidae; genus Platichthys; species Platichthys flesus. The sequence goes on from NW_026910023.1 coordinate 15,156, forward strand.
ACCAAAGTTGCTAAAATAGGCTTCTCTCACCGTTTCCAGCGCTTTTCTGCACCTTGTGCCATTTAGACTGAAAAAACTGTTCAGTTGCAACTTTTTCATTGGGGATTCCAAAACTTAAAATCATTTGTTTAAAGAATTCCTTTAGAGTTGAAACCAAGATTTCAAATTACCCTTTTTCATTATAAACATCCACTGTAAGCATGGTGAGTATCAAGCAATATGACTGCAGACCTTTTGAGAAAATACGTTGATGAGTGACCCTATTTCATTATGGCAGTCAAACAGCACTGATTTTCAGCTTTAGTCCATGAAACCTCCAAACATCAACCAAAGGTGCTAAAACAGGCTTATCTCACCGTTTCCAGCACTTTTCTGCACCTTAGGCTGATCTGTGATGAAAACATGAAGATTTCAACCAAAGTTGCTAAAATAGGCTTCTCTCACCGTTTCCAGCGCTTTTCTGCACCTTAGGCTGATCTGTGATGAAAACATGAAGATTTCAACCAAAGTTGCTAAAATAGGCTTCTCTCACCGTTTCCAGCGCTTTTCTGCACCTTAGGCTGATCTGTGATGAAAACATGAAGATTTCAACCAAAGTTGCTAAAATAGGCTTCTCTCACCGTTTCCAGCGCTTTTCTGCACCTTAGGCTGATCTGTGATGAAAACATGAAGATTTCAAGCAAAGTTGCTAAAATAGGCTTCTCTCACCGTTTCCAGCGCTTTTCTGCACCTTAGGCTGATCTGTGATGAAAACATGAAGATTTCAACCAAAGTTGCTAAAATAGGCTTCTCTCACCGTTTCCAGCGCTTTTCTGCACCTTAGGCTGATCTGTGATGAAAACATGAAGATTTCAACCAAAGTTGCTAAAATAGGCTTCTCTCACCGTTTCCTGCGCTTTTCTGCACCTTAGGATGATCTGTGATGAAAACATGAAGATTTCAACCAAAGTTGCTAAAATAGGCTTCTCTCACCGTTTCCAGCGCTTTTCTGCACCTTGTGCCATTTAGACTGAAAAAACTGTTCAGTTGCAACTTTTTCATTGGGGATTCCAAAACTTAAAATCATTTGTTTAAAGAATTCCTTTAGAGTTGAAACCAAGATTTCAAATTACCCTTTTTCATTATAAACATCCACTGTAAGCATGGTGAGTATCAAGCAATATGACTGCAGACCTTTTGAGAAAATACGTTGATGAGTGACCCTATTTCATTATGGCAGTCAAACAGCACTGATTTTCAGCTTTAGTCCATGAAACCTCCAAACATCAACCAAAGGTGCTAAAACAGGCTTATCTCACCGTTTCCAGCACTTTTCTGCACCTTAGGCTGATCTGTGATGAAAACATGAAGATTTAAACCAAAGTTGCTAAAATAGGCTTCTCTCACCGTTTCCAGCGCTTTTCTGCACCATAGGCTGATCTGTGATGAAAACATGAAGATTTCAACCAAAGTTGCTAAAATAGGCTTCTCTCACCGTTTCCAGCGCTTTTCTGCACCTTAGGCTGATCTGTGATGAAAACATGAAGATTTCAACCAAAGTTGCTAAAATAGGCTTCTCTCACCGTTTCCAGCGCTTTTCTGCACCTTAGGCTGATCTGTGATGAAAACATGAAGATTTCAACCAAAGTTGCTAAAATAGGCTTCTCTCACCGTTTCCAGCGCTTTTCTGCACCTTAGGCTGATCTGTGATGAAAACATGAAGATTTCAACCAAAGTTGCTAAAATAGGCTTCTCTCACCGTTTCCAGCGCTTTTCTGCACCTTGTGCCATTTAGACTGAAAAAACTGTTCAGTTGCAACTTTTTCATTGGGGATTCCAAAACTTAAAATCATTTGTTTAAAGAATTCCTTTAGAGTTGAAACCAAGATTTCAAATTACCCTTTTTCATTATAAACATCCACTGTAAGCATGGTGAGTATCAAGCAATATGACTGCAGACCTTTTGAGAAAATACGTTGATGAGTGACCCTATTTCATTATGGCAGTCAAACAGCACTGATTTTCAGCTTTAGTCCATGAAACCTCCAAACATCAACCAAAGGTGCTAAAACAGGCTTATCTCACCGTTTCCAGCACTTTTCTGCACCTTAGGCTGATCTGTGATGAAAACATGAAGATTTCAACCAAAGTTGCTAAAATAGGCTTCTCTCACCGTTTCCAGCGCTTTTCTGCACCTTAGGCTGATCTGTGATGAAAACATGAAGATTTCAAACAAAGTTGCTAAAATAGGCTTCTCTCACCGTTTCCAGCGCTTTTCTGCACCTTAGGCTGATCTGTGATGAAAACATGAAGATTTCAACCAAAGTTGCTAAAATAGGCTTCTCTCACCGTTTCCAGCGCTTTTCTGCACCTTAGGCTGATCTGTGATGAAAACATGAAGATTTCAACCAAAGTTGCTAAAATAGGCTTCTCTCACCGTTTCCAGCGCTTTTCTGCACCTTAGGCTGATCTTTGATGAAAACATGAAGATTTCAACCAAAGTTGCTAAAATAGGCTTCTCTCACCGTTTCCAGCGCTTTTCTGCAACTTAGGCTGATCTGTGATGAAAACATGAAGATTTCAACCAAAGTTGCTAAAATAGGCTTCTCTCACCGTTTCCAGCGCTTTTCTGCACCTTAGGCTGATCTGTGATGAAAACATGAAGATTTCAACCAAAGTTGCTAAAATAGGCTTCTCTCACCGTTTCCAGCGCTTTTCTGCACCTTAGGCTGATCTGTGATGAAAACATGACGATTTCAACCAAAGTTGCTAAAATAGGCTTCTCTCACCGTTTCCAGCGCTTTTCTGCACCTTAGGCTGATCTGTGATGAAAACATGAAGATTTCAACCAAAGTTGCTAAAATAGGCTTCTCTCACCGTTTCCAGCGCTTTTCTGCACCTTAGGCTGATCTGTGATGAAAACATGAAGATTTCAACCAAAGTTGCTAAAATAGGCTTCTCTCACCGTTTCCAGCGCTTTTCTGCACCTTAGGCTGATCTGTGATGAAAACATGAAGATTTCAACCAAAGTTGCTAAAATAGGCTTCTCTCACCGTTTCCAGCGCTTTTCTGCACCTTAGGCTGATCTGTGATGAAAACATGAAGATTTCAACCAAAGTTGCTAAAATAGGCTTCTCTCACCGTTTCCAGCGCTTTTCTGCACCTTAGGCTGATCTGTGATGAAAACATGAAGATTTCAACCAAAGTTGCTAAAATAGGCTTCTCTCACCATTTCCAGCGCTTTTCTGCACCTTAGGCTGATCTGTGATGAAAACATGAAGATTTCAACCAAAGTTGCTAAAATAGGCTTCTCTCACCGTTTCCAGCGCTTTTCTGCACCTTGTGCCATTTAGACTGAAAAAACTGTTCAGTTGCAACTTTTTCATTGGGGATTCCAAAACTTAAAATCATTTGTTTAAAGAATTCCTTTAGAGTTGAAACCAAGATTTCAAATTACCCTTTTTCATTATAAACATCCACTGTAAGCATGGTGAGTATCAAGCAATATGACTGCAGACCTTTTGAGAAAATACGTTGATGAGTGACCCTATTTCATTATGGCAGTCAAACAGCACTGATTTTCAGCTTTAGTCCATGAAACCTCCAAACATCAACCAAAGGTGCTAAAACAGGCTTATCTCACCGTTTCCAGCACTTTTCTGCACCTTAGGCTGATCTGTGATGAAAACATGAAGATTTCAACCAAAGTTGCTAAAATAGGCTTCTCTCACCGTTTCCAGCGCTTTTCTGCACCTTAGGCTGATCTGTGATGAAAACATGAAGATTTCAACCAAAGTTGCTAAAATAGGCTTCTCTCACCGTTTCCAGCGCTTTTCTGCACCTTGTGCCATTTAGACTGAAAAAACTGTTCAGTTGCAACTTTTTCATTGGGGATTCCAAAACTTAAAATCATTTGTTTAAAGAATTCCTTTAGAGTTGAAACCAAGATTTCAAATTACCCTTTTTCATTATAAACATCCACTGTAAGCATGGTGAGTATCAAGCAATATGACTGCAGACCTTTTGAGAAAATACGTTGATGAGTGACCCTATTTCATTATGGCAGTCAAACAGCACTGATTTTCAGCTTTAGTCCATGAAACCTCCAAACATCAACCAAAGGTGCTAAAACAGGCTTATCTCACCGTTTCCAGCACTTTTCTGCACCTTAGGCTGATCTGTGATGAAAACATGAAGATTTCAACCAAAGTTGCTAAAATAGGCTTCTCTCACCGTTTCCAGCGCTTTTCTGCACCTTAGGCTGATCTGTGATGAAAACATGAAGATTTCAACCAAAGTTGCTAAAATAGGCTTCTCTTACCGTTTCCAGCGCTTTTCTGCACCTTGTGCCATTTAGACTGAAAAAACTGTTCAGTTGCAACTTTTTCATTGGGGATTCCAAAACTTAAAATCATTTGTTTAAAGAATTCCTTTAGAGTTGAAACCAAGATTTCAAATTACCCTTTTTCATTATAAACATCCACTGTAAGCATGGTGAGTATCAAGCAATATGACTGCAGACCTTTTGAGAAAATACGTTGATGAGTGACCCTATTTCATTATGGCAGTCAAACAGCACTGATTTTCAGCTTTAGTCCATGAAACCTCCAAACATCAACCAAAGGTGCTAAAACAGGCTTATCTCACCGTTTCCAGCACTTTTCTGCACCTTAGGCTGATCTGTGATGAAAACATGAAGATTTCAACCAAAGTTGCTAAAATAGGCTTCTCTCACCGTTTCCAGCGCTTTTCTGCACCTTAGGCTGATCTGTGATGAAAACATGAAGATTTCAACCAAAGTTGCTAAAATAGGCTTCTCTCACCGTTTCCAGCGCTTTTCTGCACCTTAGGCTGATCTGTGATGAAAACATGAAGATTTCAACCAAAGTTGCTAAAATAGGCTTCTCTCACCGTTTCCAGCGCTTTTCTGCACCTTAGGCTGATCTGTGATGAAAACATGAAGATTTCAACCAAAGTTGCTAAAATAGGCTTCTCTCACCGTTTCCAGCGCTTTTCTGCACCTTAGGCTGATCTGTGATGAAAACATGAAGATTTCAACCAAAGTTGCTAAAATAGGCTTCTCTCACCGTTTCCAGCGCTTTTCTGCACCTTAGGCTGATCTGTGATGAAAACATGAAGATTTCAACCAAAGTTGCTAAAATAGGCTTCTCTCACCGTTTCCAGCGCTTTTCTGCACCTTAGGCTGATCTGTGATGAAAACATGAAGATTTCAACCAAAGTTGCTAAAATAGGCTTCTCTCACCGTTTCCAGCGCTTTTCTGCACCTTAGGCTGATCTGTGATGAAAACATGAAGATTTCAACCAAAGTTGCTAAAATAGGCTTCTCTCACCGTTTCCAGCGCTTTTCTGCACCTTAGGCTGATCTGTGATGAAAACATGAAGATTTCAACCAAAGTTGCTAAAATAGGCTTCTCTCACCGTTTCCAGCGCTTTTCTGCACCTTAGGCTGATCTGTGATGAAAACATGAAGATTTCAACCAAAGTTGCTAAAATAGGCTTCTCTCACCGTTTCCAGCGCTTTTCTGCACCTTAGGCTGATCTGTGATGAAAACATGAAGATTTCAACCAAAGTTGCTAAAATAGGCTTCTCTCACCGTTTCCAGCGCTTTTCTGCACCTTAGGCTGATCTGTGATGAAAACATGAAGATTTCAACCAAAGTTGCTAAAATAGGCTTCTCTCACCGTTTCCAGCGCTTTTCTGCACCTTAGGCTGATCTGTGATGAAAACATGAAGATTTCAACCAAAGTTGCTAAAATAGGCTTCTCTCACCGTTTCCAGCGCTTTTCTGCACCTTAGGCTGATCTGTGATGAAAACATGAAGATTTCAACCAAAGTTGCTAAAATAGGCTTCTCTCACCGTTTCCAGCGCTTTTCTGCACCTTGTGCCATTTAGACTGAAAAAACTGTTCAGTTGCAACTTTTTCATTGGGGATTCCAAAACTTAAAATCATTTGTTTAAAGAATTCCTTTAGAGTTGAAACCAAGATTTCAAATTACCCTTTTTCATTATAAACATCCACTGTAAGCATGGTGAGTATCAAGCAATATGACTGCAGACCTTTTGAGAAAATACGTTGATGAGTGACCCTATTTCATTATGGCAGTCAAACAGCACTGATTTTCAGCTTTAGTCCATGAAACCTCCAAACATCAACCAAAGGTGCTAAAACAGGCTTATCTCACCGTTTCCAGCACTTTTCTGCACCTTAGGCTGATCTGTGATGAAAACATGAAGATTTCAACCAAAGTTGCTAAAATAGGCTTCTCTCACCGTTTCCAGCGCTTTTCTGCACCTTAGGCTGATCTGTGATGAAAACATGAAGATTTCAACCAAAGTTGCTAAAATAGGCTTCTCTCACCGTTTCCAGCGCTTTTCTGCACCTTGTGCCATTTAGACTGAAAAAACTGTTCAGTTGCAACTTTTTCATTGGGGATTCCAAAACTTAAAATCATTTGTTTAAAGAATTCCTTTAGAGTTGAAACCAAGATTTCAAATTACCCTTTTTCATTATAAACATCCACTGTAAGCATGGTGAGTATCAAGCAATATGACTGCAGACCTTTTGAGAAAATACGTTGATGAGTGACCCTATTTCATTATGGCAGTCAAACAGCACTGATTTTCAGCTTTAGTCCATGAAACCTCCAAACATCAACCAAAGGTGCTAAAACAGGCTTATCTCACCGTTTCCAGCACTTTTCTGCACCTTAGGCTGATCTGTGATGAAAACATGAAGATTTCAACCAAAGTTGCTAAAATAGGCTTCTCTCACCGTTTCCAGCGCTTTTCTGCACCTTAGGCTGATCTGTGATGAAAACATGAAGATTTCAACCAAAGTTGCTAAAATAGGCTTCTCTCACCGTTTCCAGCGCTTTTCTGCACCTTAGGCTGATCTGTGATGAAAACATGAAGATTTCAACCAAAGTTGCTAAAATAGGCTTCTCTCACCGTTTCCAGCGCTTTTCTGCACCTTAGGCTGATCTGTGATGAAAACATGAAGATTTCAACCAAAGTTGCTAAAATAGGCTTCTCTCACCGTTTCCAGCGCTTTTCTGCACCTTAGGCTGATCTGTGATGAAAACATGAAGATTTCAACCAAAGTTGCTAAAATAGGCTTCTCTCACCGTTTCCAGCGCTTTTCTGCACCTTAGGCTGATCTGTGATGAAAACATGAAGATTTCAACCAAAGTTGCTAAAATAGGCTTCTCTCACCGTTTCCAGCGCTTTTCTGCACCTTAGGCTGATCTGTGATGAAAACATGAAGATTTCAACCAAAGTTGCTAAAATAGGCTTCTCTCACCGTTTCCAGCGCTTTTCTGCACCTTAGGCTGTTCTGTGATGAAAACATGAAGATTTCAACCAAAGTTGCTAAAATAGGCTTCTCTCACCGTTTCCAGCGCTTTTCTGCACCTTAGGCTGATCTGTGATGAAAACATGAAGATTTCAACCAAAGTTGCTAAAATAGGCTTCTCTCACCGTTTCCAGCGCTTTTCTGCACCTGTGCCATTTAGACTGAAAAAACTGTTCAGTTGCAACTTTTTCATTGGGGATTCCAAAACTTAAAATCATTTGTTTAAAGAATTCCTTTAGAGTTGAAACCAAGATTTCAAATTACCCTTTTTCATTATAAACATCCACTGTAAGCATGGTGAGTATCAAGCAATATGACTGCAGACCTTTTGAGAAAATACGTTGATGAGTGACCCTATTTCATTATGGCAGTCAAACAGCACTGATTTTCAGCTTTAGTCCATGAAACCTCCAAACATCAACCAAAGGTGCTAAAACAGGCTTATCTTACCGTTTCCAGCACTTTTCTGCACCTTAGGCTGATCTGTGATGAAAACATGAAGATTTCAACCAAAGTTGCTAAAATAGGCTTCTCTCACCGTTTCCAGCGCTTTTCTGCACCTTAGGCTGATCTGTGATGAAAACATGAAGATTTCAACCAAAGTTGCTAAAATAGGCTTCTCTCACCGTTTCCAGCGCTTTTCTGCACCTTAGGCTGATCTGTGATGAAAACATGAAGATTTCAACCAAAGTTGCTAAAATAGGCTTCTCTCACCGTTTCCAGCGCTTTTCTGCACCTTAGGCTGATCTGTGATGAAAACATGAAGATTTCAACCAAAGTTGCTAAAATAGGCTTCTCTCACCGTTTCCAGCGCTTTTCTGCACCTTAGGCTGATCTGTGATGAAAACATGAAGATTTCAACCAAAGTTGCTAAAATAGGCTTCTCTCACCGTTTCCAGCGCTTTTCTGCACCTTAGGCTGATCTGTGATGAAAACATGAAGATTTCAACCAAAGTTGCTAAAATAGGCTTCTCTCACCGTTTCCAGCGCTTTTCTGCACCTTAGGCTGATCTGTGATGAAAACATGAAGATTTCAACCAAAGTTGCTAAAATAGGCTTCTCTCACCGTTTCCAGCGCTTTTCTGCACCTTAGGCTGATCTGTGATGAAAACATGAAGATTTCAACCAAAGTTGCTAAAATAGGCTTCTCTCACCGTTTCCAGCGCTTTTCTGCACCTTAGGCTGATCTGTGATGAAAACATGAAGATTTCAACCAAAGTTGCTAAAATAGGCTTCTCTCACCGTTTCCAGCGCTTTTCTGCACCTTAGGCTGATCTGTGATGAAAACATGAAGATTTCAACCAAAGTTGCTAAAATAGGCTTCTCTCACCGTTTCCAGCGCTTTTCTGCACCTTAGGCTGATCTGTGATGAAAACATGAAGATTTCAACCAAAGTTGCTAAAATAGGCTTCTCTCACCGTTTCCAGCTTTTCTGCACCTTAGGCTGATCTGTGATGAAAACATGAAGATTTCAACCAAAGTTGCTAAAATAGGCTTCTCTCACCGTTTCCAGCGCTTTTCTGCACCTTAGGCTGATCTGTGATGAAAACATGAAGATTTCAACCAAAGTTGCTAAAATAGGCTTCTCTCACCGTTTCCAGCGCTTTTCTGCACCTTAGGCTGATCTGTGATGAAAACATGAAGATTTCAACCAAAGTTGCTAAAATAGGCTTCTCTCACCGTTTCCAGCGCTTTTCTGCACCTTGTGCCATTTAGACTGAAAAAACTGTTCAGTTGCAACTTTTTCATTGGGGATTCCAAAACTTAAAATCATTTGTTTAAAGAATTCCTTTAGAGTTGAAACCAAGATTTCAAATTACCCTTTTTCATTATAAACATCCACTGTAAGCATGGTGAGTATCAAGCAATATGACTGCAGACCTTTTGAGAAAATACGTTGATGAGTGACCCTATTTCATTATGGCAGTCAAACAGCACTGATTTTCAGCTTTAGTCCATGAAACCTCCAAACATCAACCAAAGGTGCTAAAACAGGCTTATCTCACCGTTTCCAGCACTTTTCTGCACCTTAGGCTGATCTGTGATGAAAACATGAAGATTTCAACCAAAGTTGCTAAAATAGGCTTCTCTCACCGTTTCCAGCGCTTTTCTGCACCTTAGGCTGATCTGTGATGAAAACATGAAGATTTCAACCAAAGTTGCTAAAATAGGCTTCTCTCACCGTTTCCAGCGCTTTTCTGCACCTTAGGCTGATCTGTGATGAAAACATGAAGATTTCAACCAAAGTTGCTAAAATAGGCTTCTCTCACCGTTTCCAGCGCTTTTCTGCACCTTAGGCTGATCTGTGATGAAAACATGAAGATTTCAACCAAAGTTGCTAAAATAGGCTTCTCTCACCGTTTCCAGCGCTTTTCTGCACCTTAGGCTGATCTGTGATGAAAACATGAAGATTTCAACCAAAGTTGCTAAAATAGGCTTCTCTCACCGTTTCCAGCGCTTTTCTGCACCTTAGGCTGATCTGTGATGAAAACATGAAGATTTCAACCAAAGTTGCTAAAATAGGCTTCTCTCACCGTTTCCAGCGCTTTTCTGCACCTTAGGCTGATCTGTGATGAAAACATGAAGATTTCAACCAAAGTTGCTAAAATAGGCTTCTCTCACCGTTTCCAGCGCTTTTCTGCACCTTAGGCTGATCTGTGATGAAAACATGAAGATTTCAACCAAAGTTGCTAAAATAGGCTTCTCTCACCGTTTCCAGCGCTTTTCTGCACCTTAGGCTGATCTGTGATGAAAACATGAAGATTTCAACCAAAGTTGCTAAAATAGGCTTCTCTCACCGTTTCCAGCGCTTTTCTGCACCTTAGGCTGATCTGTGATGAAAACATGAAGATTTCAACCAAAGTTGCTAAAATAGGCTTCTCTCACCGTTTCCAGCGCTTTTCTGCACCTTGTGCCATTTAGACTGAAAAAACTGTTCAGTTGCAACTTTTTCATTGGGGATTCCAAAACTTAAAATCATTTGTTTAAAGAATTCCTTTAGAGTTGAAACCAAGATTTCAAATTACCCTTTTTCATTATAAACATCCACTGTAAGCATGGTGAGTATCAAGCAATATGACTGCAGACCTTTTGAGAAAATACGTTGATGAGTGACCCTATTTCATTATGGCAGTCAAACAGCACTGATTTTCAGCTTTAGTCCATGAAACCTCCAAACATCAACCAAAGGTGCTAAAACAGGCTTATCTCACCGTTTCCAGCACTTTTCTGCACCTTAGGCTGATCTGTGATGAAAACATGAAGATTTCAACCAAAGTTGCTAAAATAGGCTTCTCTCACCGTTTCCAGCGCTTTTCTGCACCTTAGGCTGATCTGTGATGAAAACATGAAGATTTCAACCAAAGTTGCTAAAATAGGCTTCTCTCACCGTTTCCAGCGCTTTTCTGCACCTTAGGCTGATCTGTGATGAAAACATGAAGATTTCAACCAAAGTTGCTAAAATAGGCTTCTCTCACCATTTCCAGCGCTTTTCTGCACCTTAGGCTGATCTGTGATGAAAACATGAAGATTTCAACCAAAGTTGCTAAAATAGGCTTCTCTCACCGTTTCCAGCGCTTTTCTGCACCTTAGGCTGATCTGTGATGAAAACATGAAGATTTCAACCAAAGTTGCTAAAATAGGCTTCTCTCACCGTTTCCAGCGCTTTTCTGCACCTTAGGCTGATCTGTGATGAAAACGTGAAGATTTCAACCAAAGTTGCTAAAATAGGCTTCTCTCACCGTTTCCAGCGCTTTTCTGCACCTTAGGCTGATCTGTGATGAAAACATGAAGATTTCAACCAAAGTTGCTAAAATAGGCTTCTCTCACCGTTTCCAGCGCTTTTCTGCACCTTGTGCCATTTAGACTGAAAAAACTGTTCAGTTGCAACTTTTTCATTGGGGATTCCAAAACTTAAAATCATTTGTTTAAAGAATTCCTTTAGAGTTGAAACCAAGATTTCAAATTACCCTTTTTCATTATAAACATCCACTGTAAGCATGGTGAGTATCAAGCAATATGACTGCAGACCTTTTGAGAAAATACGTTGATGAGTGACCCTATTTCATTATGGCAGTCAAACAGCACTGATTTTCAGCTTTAGTCCATGAAACCTCCAAACATCAACCAAAGGTGCTAAAACAGGCTTATCTCACCGTTTCCAGCACTTTTCTGCACCTTAGGCTGATCTGTGATGAAAACATGAAGATTTCAACCAAAGTTGCTAAAATAGGCTTCTCTCACCGTTTCCAGCGCTTTTCTGCACCTTAGGCTGATCTGTGATGAAAACATGAAGATTTCAACCAAAGTTGCTAAAATAGGCTTCTCTCACCGTTTCCAGCGCTTTTCTGCACCTTAGGCTGATCTGTGATGAAAACATGAAGATTTCAACCAAAGTTGCTAAAATAGGCTTCTCTCACCGTTTCCAGTGCTTTTCTGCACCTTAGGCTGATCTGTGATGAAAACATGAAGATTTCAACCAAAGTTGCTAAAATAGGCTTCTCTCACCGTTTCCAGCGCTTTTCTGCACCTTAGGCTGATCTGTGATGAAAACATGAAGATTTCAACCAAAGTTGCTAAAATAGGCTTCTCTCACCGTTTCCAGCGCTTTTCTGCACCTTAGGCTGATCTGTGATGAAAACATGAAGATTTCAACCAAAGTTGCTAAAATAGGCTTCTCTCACCGTTTCCAGCGCTTTTCTGCACCTTAGGCTGATCTGTGATGAAAACATGAAGATTTCAACCAAAGTTGCTAAAATAGGCTTCTCTCACCGTTTCCAGCGCTTTTCTGCACCTTAGGCTGATCTGTGATGAAAACATGAAGATTTCAACCAAAGTTGCTAAAATAGGCTTCTCTCACCGTTTCCAGCGCTTTTCTGCACCTTAGGCTGATCTGTGATGAAAACATGAAGATTTCAACCAAAGTTGCTAAAATAGGCTTCTCTCACCGTTTCCAGCGCTTTTCTGCACCTTAGGCTGATCTGTGATGAAAACATGAAGATTTCAACCAAAGTTGCTAAAATAGGCTTCTCTCACCGTTTCCAGCGCTTTTCTGCACCTTAGGCTGATCTGTGATGAAAACATGAAGATTTCAACCAAAGTTGCTAAAATAGGCTTCTCTCACCCGTTTCCAGCGCTTTTCTGCACCTTAGGCTGATCTGTGATGAAAACATGAAGATTTCAACCAAAGTTGCTAAAATAGGCTTCTCTCACCGTTTCCCAGCGCTTTCTGCACCTTGTGCCATTTAGACTGAAAAAACTGTTCAGTTGCAACTTTTTCATTGGGATTCCAAAACTTAAAATCATTTGTTTAAAGAATTCCTTTAGAGTTGAAACCAAGATTTCAAATTACCCTTTTTCATTATAAACATCCACTGTAAGCATGGTGAGTATCAAGCAATATGACTGCAGACCTTTTGAGAAAATAAGTTGATGAGTGACCCTATTTCATTATGGCAGACAAACAGCACTGATTTTCAGCTTTAGTCCATGAAACCTCCAAACATCAACCAAAGGTGCTAAAACAGGCTTATCTCACCGTTTCCAGCACTTTTCTGCACCTTAGGCTGATCAGTGATGAAAACATGAAGATTTCAACCAAAGTTGCTAAAATAGGCTTCTCTCACCGTTTACAGCGCTTTTCTGCACCTTAGGCTGATCTGTGATGAAAACATGAAGATTTCAACCAAAGTTGCTAAAATAGGCTTCTCTCACCGTTTCCAGCGCTTTTCTGCACCTTAGGCTGATCTGTGATGAAAACATGAAGATTTCAACCAAAGTTGCTAAAATAGGCTTCTCTCACCGTTTCCAGCGCTTTTCTGCACCTTAGGCTGATCTGTGATGAAAACATGAAGATTTCAACCAAAGTTGCTAAAATAGGCTTCTCTCACCGTTTCCAGCGCTTTTCTGCACCTTGTGCCATTTAGACTGAAAAAACTGTTCAGTTGCAACTTTTTCATTGGGATTCCAAAACTTAAAATCATTTGTTTAAGAATTCCTTTAGAGTTGAAACCAAGATTTCAAATTACCCTTTTTCATTATAAACATCCACTGTAAGCATGGTGAGTATCAAGCAATATGACTGCAGACCTTTTGAGAAAATACGTTGATGAGTGACCCTATTTCATTATGGCAGTCAAACAGCACTGATTTTCAGCTTTAGTCCATGAAACCTCCAAACATCAACCAAAGGTGCTAAAACAGGCTTATCTCACCGTTTCCAGCACTTTTCTGCACCTTAGGCTGATCTGTGATGAAAACATGAAGATTTCAACCAAAGGTGCTAAAACAGGCTTATCTCACCGTTTCCAGCACTTTCTGCACCTTAGGCTGATCTGTGATGAAAACATGAAGATTTCAACCAAAGTTGCTAAAATAGGCTTCTCTCACCGTTTCCAGCGCTTTTCTGCACCTTAGGCTGATCTGTGATGAAAACATGAAGATTTCAACCAAAGTTGCTAAAATAGGCTTCTCTCACCGTTCCAGCGCTTTTCTGCACCTTAGGCTGATCTGTGATGAAAACATGAAGATTTCAACCAAAGTTGCTAAAATAGGCTTCTCTCACCGTTTCCAGCGCTTTTCTGCACCTTAGGCTGATCTGTGATGAAAACATGAAGATTTCAACCAAAGTTGCTAAAATAGGCTTCTCTCACCGTTTCCAGCGCTTTTCTGCACCTTAGGCTGATCTGTGATGAAAACATGAAGATTTCAACCAAAGTTGCTAAAATAGGCTTCTCTCACCGTTTCCAGCGCTTTTCTGCACCTTAGGCTGATCTGTGATGAAAACATGAAGATTTCAACCAAAGTTGCTAAAATAGGCTTCTCTCACCGTTTCCAGCGCTTTTCTGCACCTTAGGCTGATCTGTGATGAAAACATGAAGATTTCAACCAAAGTTGCTAAAATAGGCTTCTCTCACCGTTTCCAGCGCTTTTCTGCACCTTAGGCTGATCTGTGATGAAAACATGAAGATTTCAACCAAAGTTGCTAAAATAGGCTTCTCTCACCGTTTCAGCGCTTTTCTGCACCTTAGGCTGATCTGTGATGAAAACATGAACTTTTCAACCAAAGTTGCTAAAATAGGCTTCTCTCACCGTTTCCAGCGCTTTTCTGCACCTTAGGCTGATCTGTGATGAAAACATGAAGATTTCAACCAAAGTTGCCTAAAATAGGCTTCTCTCACCGTTTCCAGCGCTTTTCTGCACCTTGTGCCATTTAGACTGAAAAAACTGTTCAGTTGCAACTTTTTCATTGGGGATTCCAAAACTTAAAATCATTTGTTTAAAGAATTCCTTTAGAGTTGAAACCAAGATTTCAAATTACCCTTTTTCATTATAAACATCCACTGTAAGCATGGTGAGTATCAAGCAATATGACTGCAGACCTTTTGAGAAAATACGTTGATGAGTGACCCTATTTCATTATGGCAGTCAAACAGCACTGATTTTCAGCTTTAGTCCATGAAACCTCCAAACATCAACCAAAGGTGCTAAAACAGGCTTATCTCACCGTTTCCAGCACTTTTCTGCACCTTAGGCTGATCTGTGATGAAAACATGAAGATTTCAACCAAAGTTGCTAAAATAGGCTTCTCTCACCGTTTCCAGCGCTTTTCTGCACCTTAGGCTGATCTGTGATGAAAACATGAAGATTTCAACCAAAGTTGCTAAAATAGGCTTCTCTCACCGTTTCCAGCGCTTTTCTGCACCTTAGGCTGATCTGTGATGAAAACATGAAGATTTCAACCAAAGTTGCTAAAATAGGCTTCTCTCACCGTTTCCAGCGCTTTTCTGCACCTTAGGCTGATCTGTGATGAAAACATGAAGATTTCAACCAAAGTTGCTAAAATAGGCTTCTCTCACCGTTTCCAGCGCTTTTCTGCACCTTAGGCTGATCTGTGATGAAAACATGAAGATTTCAACCAAAGTTGCTAAAATAGGCTTCTCTCACCGTTTCCAGCGCTTTTCTGCACCTTGTGCCATTTAGACTGAAAAAACTGTTCAGTTGCAACTTTTTCATTGGGGATTCCAAAACTTAAAATCATTTGTTTAAAGAATTCCTTTAGAGTTGAAACCAAGATTTCAAATTACCCTTTTTCATTATAAACATCCACTGTAAGCATGGTGAGTATCAAGCAATATGACTGCAGACCTTTTGAGAAAATACGTTGATGAGTGACCCTATTTCATTATGGCAGTCAAACAGCACTGATTTTCAGCTTTAGTCCATGAAACCTCCAAACATCAACCAAAGGTGCTAAAACAGGCTTATCTCACCGTTTCAGCACTTTTCTGCACCTTAGCTGATCTGTGATGAAAACATGAAGATTTCAACCAAAGTTGCTAAAATAGGCTTCTCTCACCGTTTCCAGCGCTTTTCTGCACCTTAGGCTGATCTGTGATGAAAACATGAAGATTTCAACCAAAGTTGCTAAAATAGGCTTCTCTCACCGTTTCCCAGCGCTTTTCTGCACATTAGGCTGATCTGTGATGAAAACATGAGATTTCAACCAAAGTTGCTAAAATAGGCTTCTCTCACCGTTTCCAGCGCTTTTCTGCACCTTAGGCTGATCTGTGATGAAAACATGAAGATTTCAACCAAAGTTGCTAAAATAGGCTTCTCTCACCGTTTCCAGCGCTTTTCTGCACCTTAGGCTGATCTGTGATGAAAACATGAAGATTTCAACCAAAGTTGCTAAATAGGCTTCTCTCACCGTTTCCAGCGCTTTTCTGCACCTTAGGCTGATCTGTGATGAAAACATGAAGATTTCAACCAAAGTTGCTAAAATAGGCTTCTCTCACCGTTTCCAGCGCTTTCTGCACCTTAGGCTGATCTGTGATGAAAACATGAAGATTTCAACCAAAGTTGCTAAAATAGGCTTCTCTCACCGTTTCCAGCGCTTTTCTGCACCTTAGGCTGATCTGTGATGAAAACATGAAGATTTCAACCAAAGTTGCTAAAATAGGCTTCTCTCACCGTTCCAGCGCTTTTCTGCACCTTGTGCCATTTAGACTGAAAAAACTGTTCAGTTGCAACTTTTTCATTGGGATTCCAAAACTTAAAATCATTTGTTTAAAGAATTCCTTTAGAGTTGAAACCAAGATTTCAAATTACCCTTTTTCATTATAAACATCCACTGTAAGCATGGTGAGTATCAAGCAATATGACTGCAGACCTTTTGAGAAAATACGTTGATGAGTGACCCTATTTCATTATGGCAGTCAAACAGCACTGATTTTCAGCTTTAGTCCATGAAACCTCCAAACATCAACCAAAGGTGCTAAAACAGGCTTATCTCACCGTTTCCAGCACTTTTCTGCACCTTAGGCTGATCTGTGATGAAAACATGAAGATTTCAACCAAAGTTGCTAAAATAGGCTTCTCTCACCGTTTCCAGCGCTTTTCTGCACCTTAGGCTGATCTGTGATGAAAACATGAAGATTTCAACCAAAGTTGCTAAAATAGGCTTCTCTCACCGTTTCCAGCGCTTTTCTGCACCTTAGGCTGATCTGTGATGAAAACATGAAGATTTCAACCAAAGTTGCTAAAATAGGCTTCTCTCACCGTTTCCAGCGCTTTTCTGCACCTTAGGCTGATCTGTGATGAAAACATGAGATTCAACCAAAGTTGCTAAAATAGGCTTCTCTCACCGTTTCCAGCGCTTTTCTGCACCTTAGGCTGATCTGTGATGAAAACATGAAGATTTCAACCAAAGTTGCTAAAATAGGCTTCTCTCACCGTTTCCAGCGCTTTTCTGCACCTTAGGCTGATCTGTGATGAAAACATGAAGATTTCAACCAAGTTGCTAAAATAGGCTTCTCTCACCGTTTCCAGCGCTTTTCTGCACCTTAGGCTGATCTGTGATGAAAACATGAAGATTTCAACCAAAGTTGCTAAAATAGGCTTCTCTCACCGTTTCCAGCGCTTTTCTGCACCTTAGGCTGATCTGTGATGAAAACATAAAGATTTCAACCAAAGTTGCTAAAATAGGCTTCTCTCACCGTTTCCAGCGCTTTTCTGCACCTTAGGCTGATCTGTGATGAAAACATGAAGATTTCAACCAAAGTTGCTAAAATAGGCTTCTCTCACCGTTTCCAGCGCTTTTCTGCACCTAGGCTGATCTGTGATGAAAACATGAAGATTTCTACCAAAGTTGCTAAAATAGGCTTCTCTCACCGTTTCCAGCGCTTTTCTGCACCTTAGGCTGATCTGTGATGAAAACATGAAGATTTCAACCAAAGTTGCTAAAATAGGCTTCTCTCACCGTTTCCAGCGCTTTTCTGCACCTTAGGCTGATCTGTGATGAAAACATGAAGATTTCAACCAAAGTTGCTAAAATAGGCTTCTCTCAACCGTTTCCAGCGCTTTTCTGCACCTTGTGCCATTTAGACTGAAAAAACTGTTCAGTTGCAACTTTTTCATCGGGGATTCCAAAACTTAAAATCATTTGTTTAAAGAATTCCTTTAGAGTTGAAACCAAGATTTCAAATTACCCTTTTTCATTATAAACATCCACTGTAAGCATGGTGAGTATCAAGCAATATGACTGCAGACCTTTTGAGAAAATACGTTGATGAGTGACCCTATTTCATTATGGCAGTCAAACAGCACTGATTTTCAGCTTTAGTCCATGAAACCTCCAAACATCAACCAAAGGTGCTAAAACAGGCTTATCTCACCGTTTCCAGCACTTTTCTGCACCTTAGGCTGATCTGTGATGAAAACATGAAGATTTCAACCAAAGTTGCTAAAATAGGCTTCTCTCACCGTTTCCAGCGCTTTTCTGCACCTTAGGCTGATCTGTGATGAAAACATGAAGATTTCAACCAAAGTTGCTAAAATAGGCTTCTCTCACCGTTTCCAGCGCTTTTCTGCACCTTAGGCTGATCTGTGATGAAAACATGAAGATTTCAACCAAAGTTGCTAAAATAGGCTTCTCTCACCGTTTCCAGCGCTTTTCTGCATCTTAGGCTGATCTGTGATGAAAACATGAAGATTTCAACCAAAGTTGCTAAAATAGGCTTCTCTCACCGTTTCCAGCGCTTTTCTGCACCTTAGGCTGATCTGTGATGAAAACATGAAGATTTCAACCAAAGTTGCTAAAATAGGCTTCTCTCACCGTTTCCAGCGCTTTTCTGCACCTTAGGCTGATCTGTGATGAAAACATGAAGATTTCAACCAAAGTTGCTAAAATAGGCTTCTCTCACCGTTTCCAGCGCTTTTCTGCACCTTGTGCCATTTAGACTGAAAAAACTGTTCAGTTGCAACTTTTTCATTGGAGATTCCAAAACTTAAAATCATTTGTTTAAAGAATTCTTTAGAGTTGAAACCAAGATTTCAAATTACCCTTTTTCATTATAAACATCCACTGTAAGCATGGTGAGTATCAAGCAATATGACTGCAGACCTTTTGAGAAAATACGTTGATGAGTGACCCTATTTCATTATGGCAGTCAAACAGCACTGATTTTCAGCTTTAGTCCATGAACCTCCAAACATCAACCAAAGGTGCTAAAACAGGCTTATCTCACCGTTTCCAGCACTTTTCTGCACCTTTGGCTGATCTGTGATGAAAACATGAAGATTTCAACCAAAGTTGCTAAAATAGGCTTCTCTCACCGTTTCCAGCGCTTTTCTGCACCTTAGGCTGATCTGTGATGAAAACATGAAGATTTCAACCAAAGTTGCTAAATAGGCTTCTCTCACACGTTTCCAGCGCTTTCTGCACCTTAGGCTGATCTGTGATGAAAACATGAAGATTTCAACCAAAGTTGCTAAAATAGGCTTCTCTCACCGTTTCCAGCGCTTTTCTGCACCTTAGGCTGATCTGTGATGAAAACATGAAGATTTCAACCAAAGTTGCTAAAATAGGCTTCTCTCACCGTTTCCAGCGCTTTTCTGCACCTTAGGCTGATCTGTGATGAAAACATGAAGATTTCAACCAAGTTGCTAAAATAGGCTTCTCTCACCGTTTCCAGCGCTTTTCTGCACCTTAGGCTGATCTGTGATGAAAACATGAAGATTTCAACCAAAGTTGCTAAAATAGGCTTCTCTCACCGTTTCCAGCGCTTTTCTGCACCTTGTGCCATTTAGACTGAAAAAACTGTTCAGTTGCAACTTTTTCATTGGGGATTCCAAAACTTAAAATCATTTGTTTAAAGAATTCCTTTAGAGTTGAAACCAAGATTTCAAATTACCCTTTTTCATTATAAACATCCACTGTAAGCATGGTGAGTATCAAGCAATATGACTGCAGACCTTTTGAGAAAATACGTTGATGAGTGACCCTATTTCATTATGGCAGTCAAACAGCACTGATTTCAGCTTTAGTCCATGAAACCTCCAAACATCAACCAAAGGTGCTAAAACAGGCTTATCTCACCGTTTCCAGCACTTTTCTGCACCTTAGGCTGATCTGTGATGAAAACATGAAGATTTCAACCAAAGTTGCTAAAATAGGCTTCTCTCACCGTTTCCAGCGCTTTTCTGCACCTTAGGCTGATCTGTGATGAAAACATGAAGATTTCAACCAAAGTTGCTAAAATAGGCTTCTCTCACCGTTTCCAGCGCTTTTCTGCACCTTAGGCTGATCTGTGATGAAAACATGAAGATTTCAACCAAAGTTGCTAAAATAGGCTTCTCTCACCGTTTCCAGCGCTTTTCTGCACCTTAGGCTGATCTGTGATGAAAACATGAAGATTTCAACCAAAGTTGCTAAAATAGGCTTCTCTCACCGTTCCAGCGCTTTTCTGCACTTAGGCTGATCTGTGATGAAAACATGAAGATTTCAACCAAAGTTGCTAAAGGTAGGCTTCTCTCACCGTTTCCAGCGCTTTTCTGCACCTTAGGCTGATCTGTGATGAAAACATGAAGATTTCAACCAAAGTTGCTAAAATAGGCTTCTCTCACCGTTTCCAGCGCTTTTCTGCACCTTGTGCCATTTAGACTGAAAAAACTGTTCAGTTGCAACTTTTTCATTGGGGATTCAAAACTTAAAATCATTTGTTTAAAGAATTCCTTTAGAGTTGAAACCAAGATTTCAAATTACCCTTTTTCATTATAAACATCACTGTAAGCATGGTGAGTATCAAGCAATATGACTGCAGACCTTTTGAGAAATACGTTGATGAGTGACCCTATTTCATTATGGCAGTCAAACAGCACTGATTTTCAGCTTTAGTCCATGAAACCTCCAAACATCAACCAAAGGTGCTAAAACAGGCTTATCTCACCGTTTCCAGCACTTTTCTGCACCTTAGGCTGATCTGTGATGAAAACATGAAGATTTCAACCAAAGTTGCTAAAATAGGCTTCTCTCACCGTTTCCAGCGCTTTTCTGCACCTTAGGCTGATCTGTGATGAAAACATGAAGATTTCAACCAAAGTTGCTAAAATAGGCTTCTCTCACCGTTTCCAGCGCTTTTCTGCACCTTAGGCTGATCTGTGATGAAAACATGAAGATTTCAACCAAAGTTGCTAAAATAGGCTTCTCTCACCGTTTCCAGCGCTTTTCTGCACCTTAGGCTGATCTGTGATGAAAACATGAAGATTTCAACCAAAGTTGCTAAAATAGGCTTCTCTCACCGTTTCCAGCGCTTTTCTGCACCTTAGGCTGATCTGTGATGAAAACATGAAGATTTCAACCAAAGTTGCTAAAATAGGCTTCTCTCACCGTTTCCAGCGCTTTTCTGCACCTTAGGCTGATCTGTGATGAAAACATGAAGATTTCAACCAAAGTTGCTAAAATAGGCTTCTCTCACCGTTTCCAGCGCTTTTCTGCACCTTGTGCCCATTTAGACTGAAAAAACTGTTCAGTTGCAACTTTTTCATTGGGGATTCCAAAACTTAAAATCATTTGTTTAAAGAATTCCTTTAGAGTTGAAACCAAGATTTCAAATTACCCTTTTTCATTATAAACATCCACTGTAAGCATGGTGAGTATCAAGCAATATGACTGCAGACCTTTTGAGAAAATACGTTGATGAGTGACCCTATTTCATTATGGCAGTCAAACAGCACTGATTTTCAGCTTAGTCATGAAACCTCAAACATCAACCAAAGGTGCTAAAACAGGCTTATCTCACCGTTTCCAGCACTTTTCTGCACCTTAGGCTGATCTGTGATGAAAACATGAAGATTTCAACCAAAGTTGCTAAAATAGGCTTCTCTCACCGTTTCCAGCGCTTTTCTGCACCTTAGGCTGATCTGTGATGAAAACATGAAGATTTCAACCAAAGTTGCTAAAATAGGCTTCTCTCACCGTTTCCAGCGCTTTTCTGCACCTTAGGCTGATCTGTGATGAAAACATGAAGATTTCAACCAAAGTTGCTAAAATAGGCTTCTCTCACCGTTTCCAGCGCTTTTCTGCACCTTAGGCTGATCTGTGATGAAAACATGAAGATTTCAACCAAAGTTGCTAAAATAGGCTTCTCTCACCGTTTCCAGCGCTTTTCTGCACCTTAGGCTGATCTGTGATGAAAACATGAAGATTTCAACCAAAGTTGCTAAAATAGGCTTCGTCTCACCGTTTCCAGCGCTTTTCTGCACCTTAGGCTGATCTGTGATGAAAACATGAAGATTTCAACCAAAGTTGCTAAAATAGGCTTCTCTCACCGTTTCCAGCGCTTTTCTGCACCTTGTGCCATTTAGACTGAAAAAACTGTTCAGTTGCAACTTTTTCATTGGGGATTCCAAAACTTAAAATCATTTGTTTAAAGAATTCCTTTAGAGTTGAAACCAAGATTTCAAATTACCCTTTTTCATTATAAACATCCACTGTAAGCATGGTGAGTATCAAGCAATATGACTGCAGACCTTTTGAGAAAATACGTTGATGAGTGACCCTATTTCATTATGGCAGTCAAACAGCACTGATTTTCAGCTTTAGTCCATGAAACCTCCAAACATCAACCAAAGGTGCTAAAACAGGCTTATCTCACCGTTTCCAGCACTTTTCTGCACCTTAGGCTGATCTGTGATGAAAACATGAAGATTTCAACCAAAGTTGCTAAAATAGGCTTCTCTCACCGTTTCCAGCGCTTTTCTGCACCTTAGGCTGATCTGTGATGAAAACATGAAGATTTCAACCAAAGTTGCTAAAATAGGCTTCTCTCACCGTTTCCAGCGCTTTTCTGCACCTTAGGCTGATCTGTGATGAAAACATGAAGATTTCAACCAAAGTTGCTAAAATAGGCTTCTCTCACCGTTTCCAGCGCTTTTCTGCACCATAGGCTGATCTGTGATGAAAACATGAAGATTTCAACCAAAGTTGCTAAAATAGGCTTCTCTCACCGTTTCCAGCGCTTTTCTGCACCTTAGGCTGATCTGTGATGAAAACATGAAGATTTCAACCAAAGTTGCTAAAATAGGCTTCTCTCACCGTTTCCAGCGCTTTTCTGCACCTTAGGCTGATCTGTGATGAAAACATGAAGATTTCAACCAACGTTGCTAAAATAGGCTTCTCTCACCGTTTCCAGCGCTTTTCTGCACCTTAGGCTGATCTGTGATGAAAACATGAAGATTTCAACCAAAGTTGCTAAATAGGCTTCTCTCACCGTTTCCAGCGCTTTTCTGCACCTTGTGCCATTTAGACTGAAAAAACTGTTCAGTTGCAACTTTTTCATTGGGGATTCCAAAACTTAAAATCATTTGTTTAAAGAATTCCTTTAGAGTTGAAACCAAGATTTCAAATTACCCTTTTTCATTATAAACATCCACTGTAAGCATGGTGAGTATCAAGCAATATGACTGCAGACCTTTTGAGAAAATACGTTGATGAGTGACCCTATTTCATTATGGCAGTCAAACAGCACTGATTTTCAGCTTTAGTCCATGAAACCTCCAAACATCAACCAAAGGTGCTAAAACAGGCTTATCTCACCGTTTCCAGCACTTTTCTGCACCTTAGGCTGATCTGTGATGAAAACATGAAGATTTCAACCAAAGTTGCTAAAATAGGCTTCTCTCACCGTTTCCAGCGCTTTTCTGCACCTTAGGCTGATCTGTGATGAAAACATGAAGATTTCAACCAAAGTTGCTAAAATAGGCTTCTCTCACCGTTTCCAGCGCTTTTCTGCACCTTAGGCTGATCTGTGATGAAAACATGAAGATTTCAACCAAAGTTGCTAAAATAGGCTTCTCTCACCGTTTCCAGCGCTTTTCTGCACCTTAGGCTGATCTGTGATGAAAACATGAAGATTTCAACCAAAGTTGCTAAAATAGGCTTCTCTCACCGTTTCCAGCGCTTTTCTGCACCTTAGGCTGATCTGTGATGAAAACATGAAGATTTCAACCAAAGTTGCTAAAATAGGCTTCTCTCACCGTTTCCAGCGCTTTTCTGCACCTTAGGCTGATCTGTGATGAAAACATGAAGATTTCAACCAAAGTTGCTAAAATAGGCTTCTCTCACCGTTTCCAGCGCTTTTCTGCACCTTAGGCTGATCTGTGATGAAAACATGAAGATTTCAACCAAAGTTGCTAAAATAGGCTTCTCTCACCGTTTCCAGCGCTTTTCTGCACCTTAGGCTGATCTGTGATGAAAACATGAAGATTTCAACCAAAGTTGCTAAAATAGGCTTCTCTCACCGTTTCCAGCGCTTTTCTGCACCTTGTGCCATTTAGACTGAAAAAACTGTTCAGTTGCAACCTTTTCATTGGGGATTCCAAAACTTAAAATCATTTGTTTAAAGAATTCCTTTAGAGTTGAAACCAAGATTTCAAATTACCCTTTTTCATTATAAACATCCACTGTAAGCATGGTGAGTATCAAGCAATATGACTGCAGACCTTTTGAGAAAATACGTTGATGAGTGACCCTATTTCATTATGGCAGTCAAACAGCACTGATTTTCAGCTTTAGTCCATGAAACCTCCAAACATCAACCAAAGGTGCTAAACAGGCTTATCTCACCGTTTCCAGCACTTTTCTGCACCTTAGGCTGATCTGTGATGAAAACATGAAGATTTCAACCAAAGTTGCTAAAATAGGCTTCTCTCACCGTTTCCAGCGCTTTTCTGAACCTTAGGCTGATCTGTGATGAAAACATGAAGATTTCAACCAAAGTTGCTAAAATAGGCTTCTCTCACCGTTTCCTGCGCTTTTCTGCAACTTAGGCTGATCTGTGATGAAAACATGAAGATTTCAACCAAAGTTGCTAAAATAGCTTCTCTCACCGTTTCCAGCGCTTTTCTGCACCTTAGGCTGATCTGTGATGAAACATGAAGATTTCAACCAAAGTTGCTAAAATAGGCTTCTCTCACGTTTCCAGCGCTTTTCTGCACCTTAGGCTGATCTGTGATGAAAACATGAAGATTTCAACCAAAGTTGCTAAAATAGGCTTCTCTCACCGTTTCCAGCGCTTTTCTGCACCTTAGGCTGATCTGTGATGAAAACATGAAGATTTCAACCAAAGTTGCTAAAATAGGCTTCTCTCACCGTTTCCAGCGCTTTTCTGCACCTTAGGCTGATCTGTGATGAAAACATGAAGATTTCAACCATAGTTGCTAAAATAGGCTTCTCTCACCGTTTCCAGCGCTTTTCTGCACCTTAGGCTGATCTGTGATGAAAACATGAAGATTTCAACCAAAGTTGCTAAAATAGGCTTCTCTCACCGTTTCCAGCGCTTTTCTGCACCTTAGGCTGATCTGTGATGAAAACATGAAGATTTCAACCAAAGTTGCTAAAATAGGCTTCTCTCACCGTTTCCAGCGCTTTTCTGCACCTTAGGCTGATCTGTGATGAAAACATGAAGATTTCAACCAAAGTTGCTAAAATAGGCTTCTCTCACCGTTTCCAGCGCTTTTCTGCACCTTGTGCTATTTAGACTGAAAAAACTGTTCAGTTGCAACTTTTTCATTGGGGATTCCAAAACTTAAAATCATTTGTTTAAAGAATTCCTTTAGAGTTGAAACCAAGATTTCAAATTACCCTTTTTCATTATAAACATCCACTGTAAGCATGGTGAGTATCAAGCAATATGACTGCAGACCTTTTGAGAAAATACGTTGATGAGTGACCCTATTTCATTATGGCAGTCAAACAGCACTGATTTTCAGCTTTAGTCCATGAAACCTCCAAACATCAACCAAAGGTGCAAAAACAGGCTTATCTCACCGTTTCCAGCACTTTTCTGCACCTTAGGCTGATCTGTGATGAAAACATGAAGATTTCAACCAAAGTTGCTAAAATAGGCTTCTCTCACCGTTTCCAGCGCTTTTCTGCACCTTAGGCTGATCTGTGATGAAAACATGAAGATTTCAACCAAAGTTGCTAAAATAGGCTTCTCTCACCGTTTCCAGCGCTTTTCTGCACCTTAGGCTGATCTGTGATGAAAACATGAAGATTTCAACCATAGTTGCTAAAATAGGCTTCTCTCACCGTTTCCAGCGCTTTTCTGCACCTTAGGCTGATCTGTGATGAAAACATGAAGATTTCAACCAAAGTTGCTAAAATAGGCTTCTCTCACCGTTTCCAGCGCTTTTCTGCACCTTAGGCTGATCTGTGATGAAAACATGAAGATTTCAACCAAAGTTGCTAAAATAGGCTTCTCTCACCGTTTCCAGCGCTTTTCTGCACCTTGTGCCATTTAGACTGAAAAAACTGTTCAGTTGCAACTTTTTCATTGGGGATTCGAAAACTTTAAATCATTTGTTTAAAGAATTCCTTTAGAGTTGAAACCAAGATTTCAAATTACCCTTTTTCATTATAAACATCCACTGTAAGCATGGTGAGTATCAAGCAATATGACTGCAGACCTTTTGAGAAAATACGTTGATGAGTGACCCTATTTCATTATGGCAGTCAAACAGCACTGATTTTCAGCTTTAGTCCATGAAACCTCCAAACATCAACCAAAGGTGCTAAAACAGGCTTATCTCACCGTTTCCAGCACTTTTCTGCACCTTAGGCTGATCTGTGATGAAAACATGAAGATTTCAACCAAAGTTGCTAAAATAGGCTTCTCTCACCGTTTCCAGCGCTTTTCTGCACCTTAGGCTGATCTGTGATGAAAACATGAAGATTTCAACCAAAGTTGCTAAAATAGGCTTCTCTCACCGTTTCCAGCGCTTTCTGCACCTTAGGCTGATCTGTGATGAAAACATGAAGATTTCAACCAAAGTTGCTAAAATAGGCTTCTCTCACCGTTTCCAGCGCTTTTCTGCACCTTAGGCTGATCTGTGATGAAAACATGAAGATTTCAACCAAAGTTGCTAAAATAGGCTTCTCTCACCGTTTCCAGCGCTTTTCTGCACCTTAGGCTGATCTGTGATGAAAACATGAAGATTTCAACCAAAGTTGCTAAAATAGGCTTCTCTCACCGTTTCCAGCGCTTTTCTGCACCTTAGGCTGATCTGTGATGAAAACATGAAGATTTCAACCAAAGTTGCTAAAATAGGCTTCTCTCACCGTTTCCAGCGCTTTTCTGCACCTTAGGCTGATCTGTGATGAAAACATGAAGATTTCAACCAAAGTTGCTAAAATAGGCTTCTCTCACCGTTTCCAGCGCTTTTCTGCACCTTAGGCTGATCTGTGATGAAAACATGAAGATTTCAACCAAAGTTGCTAAAATAGGCTTCTCTCACCGTTTCCAGCGCTTTTCTGCACCTTAGGCTGATCTGTGATGAAAACATGAAGATTTCAACCAAAGTTGCTAAAATAGGCTTCTCTCACCGTTTCCAGCGCTTTTCTGCACCTTGTGCCATTTAGACTGAAAAAACTGTTCAGTTGCAACTTTTTCATTGGGGATTCCAAAACTTAAAATCATTTGTTTAAAGAATTCCTTTAGAGTTGAAACCAAGATTTCAAATTACCCTTTTTCATTATAAACATCCACTGTAAGCATGGTGAGTATCAAGCAATATGACTGCAGACCTTTTGAGAAAATACGTTGATGAGTGACCCTATTTCATTATGGCAGTCAAACAGCACTGATTTTCAGCTTTAGTCCATGAAACCTCCAAACATCAACCAAAGATGCTAAAACAGGCTTATCTCACCGTTTCCAGCACTTTTCTGCACCTTAGGCTGATCTGTGATGAAAACATGAAGATTTCAACCAAAGTTGCTAAAATAGGCTTCTCTCACCGTTTCCAGCGCTTTTCTGCACCTTAGGCTGATCTGTGATGAAAACATGAAGATTTCAACCAAAGTTGCTAAAATAGGCTTCTCTCACCGTTTCCAGCGCTTTTCTGCACCTTAGGCTGATCTGTGATGAAAACATGAAGATTTCAACCAAAGTTGCTAAAATAGGCTTCTCTCACCGTTTCCAGCGCTTTTCTGCACCTTAGGCTGATCTGTGATGAAAACATGAAGATTTCAACCAAAGTTGCTAAAATAGGCTTCTCTCACCGTTTCCAGCGCTTTTCTGCACCTTAGGCTGATCTGTGATGAAAACATGAAGATTTCAACCAAAGTTGCTAAAATAGGCTTCTCTCACCGTTTCCAGCGCTTTTCTGCACCTTAGGCTGATCTGTGATGAAAACATGAAGATTTCAACCAAAGTTGCTAAAATAGGCTTCTCTCACCGTTTCCAGCGCTTTTCTGCACCTTAGGCTGATCTGTGATGAAAACATGAAGATTTCAACCAAAGTTGCTAAAATAGGCTTCTCTCACCGTTTCCAGCGCTTTTCTGCACCTTAGGCTGATCTGTGATGAAAACATGAAGATTTCAACCAAAGTTGCTAAAATAGGCTTCTCTCACCGTTTCCAGCGCTTTTCTGCACCTTAGGCTGATCTGTGATGAAAACATGAAGATTTCAACCATAGTTGCTAAAATAGGCTTCTCTCACCGTTTCCAGCGCTTTTCTGCACCTTAGGCTGATCTGTGATGAAAACATGAAGATTTCGACCAAAGTTGCTAAAATAGGCTTCTCTCACCGTTTCCAGCGCTTTTCTGCACCTTAGGCTGATCTGTGATGAAAACATGAAGATTTCAACCAAAGTTGCTAAAATAGGCTTCTCTCACCGTTTCCAGCGCTTTTCTGCACCTTGTGCCATTTAGACTGAAAAAACTGTTCAGTTGCAACTTTTTCATTGGGGATTCCAAAACTTAAAATCATTTGTTTAAAGAATTCCTTTAGAGTTGAAACCAAGATTTCAAATTACCCTTTTTCATTATAAACATCCACTGTAAGCATGGTGAGTATCAAGCAATATGACTGCAGACCTTTTGAGAAAATACGTTGATGAGTGACCCTATTTCATTATGGCAGTCAAACAGCACTGATTTTCAGCTTTAGTCCATGAAACCTCCAAACATCAACCAAAGGTGCTAAAACAGGCTTATCTCACCGTTTCCAGCACTTTTCTGCACCTTAGGCTGATCTGTGATGAAAACATGAAGATTTCAACCAAAGTTGCTAAAATAGGCTTCTCTCACCGTTTCCAGCGCTTTTCTGCACCTTAGGCTGATCTGTGATGAAAACATGAAGATTTCAACCAAAGTTGCTAAAATAGGCTTCTCTCACCGTTTCCAGCGCTTTTCTGCACCTTAGGCTGATCTGTGATGAAAACATGAAGATTTCAACCAAAGTTGCTAAAATAGGCTTCTCTCACCGTTTCCAGCGCTTTTCTGCACCTTAGGCTGATCTGTGATGAAAACATGAAGATTTCAACCAAAGTTGCTAAAATAGGCTTCTCTCACCGTTTCCAGCGCTTTTCTGCACCTTAGGCTGATCTGTGATGAAAACATGAAGATTTCAACCAAAGTTGCTAAAATAGGCTTCTCTCACCGTTTCCAGCGCTTTTCTGCACCTTAGGGTGATCTGTGATGAAAACATGAAGATTTCAACCAAAGTTGCTAAAATAGGCTTCTCTCACCGTTTCCAGCGCTTTTCTGCACCTTAGGCTGATCTGTGATGAAAACATGAAGATTTCAACCAAAGTTGCTAAAATAGGCTTCTCTCACCGTTTCCAGCGCTTTTCTGCACCTTAGGCTGATCTGTGATGAAAACATGAAGATTTCAACCAAAGTTGCTAAAATAGGCTTCTCTCACCGTTTCCAGCGCTTTTCTGCACCTTGTGCCATTTAGACTGAAAAAAACTGTTCAGTTGCAACTTTTTCATTGGGGATTCCAAAACTTAAAATCATTTGTTTAAAGAATTCCTTTAGAGTTGAAACCAAGATTTCAAATTACCCTTTTTCATTATAAACATCCACTGTAAGCATGGTGAGTATCAAGCAATATGACTGCAGACCTTTTGAGAAAATACGTTGATGAGTGACCCTATTTCATTATGGCAGTCAAACAGCACTGATTTTCAGCTTTAGTCCATGAAACCTCCAAACATCAACCAAAGGTGCTAAAACAGGCTTATCTCACCTTTTCCAGCACTTTTCTGCACCTTAGGCTGATCTGTGATGAAAACATGAAGATTTCAACCAAAGTTGCTAAAATAGGCTTCTCTCACCGTTTCCAGCGCTTTTCTGAACCTTAGGCTGATCTGTGATGAAAACATGAAGATTTCAACCAAAGTTGCTAAAATAGGCTTCTCTCACCGTTTCCTGCGCTTTTCTGCAACTTAGGCTGATCTGTGATGAAAACATGAAGATTTCAACCAAAGTTGCTAAAATAGGCTTCTCTCACCGTTTCCAGCGCTTTTCTGCACCTTGTGCCATTTAGTTTGAAAAAACTGTTCAGTTGCAACTTTTTCATTGGGGATTCCAAAACTTAAAATCATTTGTTTAAAGAATTCCTTTAGAGTTGAAACCAAGATTTCAAATTACCCTTTTTCATTATAAACATCCACTGTAAGCATGGTGAGTATCAAGCAATATGACTGCAGACCTTTTGAGAAAATACGTTGATGAGTGACCCTATTTCATTATGGCAGTCAAACAGCACTGATTTTCAGCTTTAGTCCATGAAACCTCCAAACATCAACCAAAGGTGCTAAAACAGGCTTATCTCACCGTTTCCAGCACTTTTCTGCACCTTAGGCTGATCTGTGATGAAAACATGAAGATTTCAACCAAAGTTGCTAAAATAGGCTTCTCTCACCGTTTCCAGCGCTTTTCTGCACCTTAGGCTGATCTGTGATGAAAACATGAAGATTTCAACCAAAGTTGCTAAAATAGGCTTCTCTCACCGTTTCCAGCGCTTTTCTGCACCTTAGGCTGATCTGTGATGAAAACATGAAGATTTCAACCAAAGTTGCTAAAATAGGCTTCTCTCACCGTTTCCAGCGCTTTTCTGCACCTTAGGCTGATCTGTGATGAAAACATGAAGATTTCAACCAAAGTTGCTAAAATAGGCTTCTCTCACCGTTTCCAGCGCTTTTCTGCACCTTAGGCTGATCTGTGATGAAAACATGAAGATTTCAACCAAAGTTGCTAAAATAGGCTTCTCTCACCGTTTCCAGCGCTTTTCTGCACCTTAGGCTGATCTGTGATGAAAACATGAAGATTTCAACCAAAGTTGCTAAAATAGGCTTCTCTCACCGTTTCCAGCGCTTTTCTGCACCTTAGGCTGATCTGTGATGAAAACATGAAGATTTCAACCAAAGTTGCTAAAATAGGCTTCTCTCACCGTTTCCAGCGCTTTTCTGCACCTTAGGCTGATCTGTGATGAAAACATGAAGATTTCAACCAAAGTTGCTAAAATAGGCTTCTCTCACCGTTTCCAGCGCTTTTCTGCACCTTGTGCCATTTAGACTGAAAAAACTGTTCAGTTGCAACTTTTTCATTGGGGATTCCAAAACTTAAAATCATTTGTTTAAAGAATTCCTTTAGAGTTGAAACCAAGATTTCAAATTACCCTTTTTCATTATAAACATCCACTGTAAGCATGGTGAGTATCAAGCAATATGACTGCAGACCTTTTGAGAAAATACGTTGATGAGTGACCCTATTTCATTATGGCAGTCAAACAGCACTGATTTTCAGCTTTAGTCCATGAAACCTCCAAACATCAACCAAAGGTGCTAAAACAGGCTTATCTCACCTTTTCCAGCACTTTTCTGCACCTTAGGCTGATCTGTGATGAAAACATGAAGATTTCAACCAAAGTTGCTAAAATAGGCTTCTCTCACCGTTTCCAGCGCTTTTCTGAACCTTAGGCTGATCTGTGATGAAAACATGAAGATTTCAACCAAAGTTGCTAAAATAGGCTTCTCTCACCGTTTCCTGCGCTTTTCTGCAACTTAGGCTGATCTGTGATGAAAACATGAAGATTTCAACCAAAGTTGCTAAAATAGGCTTCTCTCACCGTTTCCAGCGCTTTTCTGCACCTTAGGCTGATCTGTGATGAAAACATGAAGATTTCAACCAAAGTTGCTAAAATAGGCTTCTCTCACCGTTTCCAGCGCTTTTCTGCACCTTAGGCTGATCTGTGATGAAAACATGAAGATTTCAACCAAAGTTGCTAAAATAGGCTTCTCTCACCGTTTCCAGCGCTTTTCTGCACCTTAGGCTGATCTGTGATGAAAACATGAAGATTTCAACCAAAGTTGCTAAAATAGGCTTCTCTCACCGTTTCCAGCGCTTTTCTGCACCTTAGGCTGATCTGTGATGAAAACATGAAGATTTCAACCAAAGTTGCTAAAATAGGCTTCTCTCACCGTTTCCAGCGCTTTTCTGCACCTTGTGCCATTTAGACTGAAAAAACTGTTCAGTTGCAACTTTTTCATTGGGGATTCCAAAACTTAAAATCATTTGTTTAAAGAATTCCTTTAGAGTTGAAACCAAGATTTCAAATTACCCTTTTTCATTATAAACATCCACTGTAAGCATGGTGAGTATCAAGCAATATGACTGCAGACCTTTTGAGAAAATACGTTGATGAGTGACCCTATTTCATTATGGCAGTCAAACAGCACTGATTTTCAGCTTTAGTCCATGAAACCTCCAAACATCAACCAAAGGTGCAAAAACAGGCTTATCTCACCGTTTCCAGCACTTTTCTGCACCTTAGGCTGATCTGTGATGAAAACATGAAGATTTCAACCAAAGTTGCTAAAATAGGCTTCTCTCACCGTTTCCAGCGCTTTTCTGCACCTTAGGCTGATCTGTGATGAAAACATGAAGATTTCAACCAAAGTTGCTAAAATAGGCTTCTCTCACCGTTTCCAGCGCTTTTCTGCACCTTAGGCTGATCTGTGATGAAAACATGAAGATTTCAACCATAGTTGCTAAAATAGGCTTCTCTCACCGTTTCCAGCGCTTTTCTGCACCTTAGGCTGATCTGTGATGAAAACATGAAGATTTCAACCAAAGTTGCTAAAATAGGCTTCTCTCACCGTTTCCAGCGCTTTTCTGCACCTTAGGCTGATCTGTGATGAAAACATGAAGATTTCAACCAAAGTTGCTAAAATAGGCTTCTCTCACCGTTTCCAGCGCTTTTCTGCACCTTAGGCTGATCTGTGATGAAAACATGAAGATTTCAACCAAAGTTGCTAAAATAGGCTTCTCTCACCGTTTCCAGCGCTTTTCTGCACCTTAGGCTGATCTGTGATGAAAACATGAAGATTTCAACCAAAGTTGCTAAAATAGGCTTCTCTCACCGTTTCCAGCGCTTTTCTGAACCTTAGGCTGATCTGTGATGAAAACATGAAGATTTCAACCAAAGTTGCTAAAATAGGCTTCTCTCACCGTTTCCTGCGCTTTTCTGCAACTTAGGCTGATCTGTGATGAAAACATGAAGATTTCAACCAAAGTTGCTAAAATAGGCTTCTCTCACCGTTTCCAGCGCTTTTCTGCACCTTAGGCTGATCTGTGATGAAAACATGAAGATTTCAACCAAAGTTGCTAAAATAGGCTTCTCTCACCGTTTCCAGCGCTTTTCTGCACCTTAGGCTGATCTGTGATGAAAACATGAAGATTTCAACCAAAGTTGCTAAAATAGGCTTCTCTCACCGTTTCCAGCGCTTTTCTGCACCTTAGGCTGATCTGTGATGAAAACATGAAGATTTCAACCAAAGTTGCTAAAATAGGCTTCTCTCACCGTTTCCAGCGCTTTTCTGCACCTTAGGCTGATCTGTGATGAAAACATGAAGATTTCAACCAAAGTTGCTAAAATAGGCTTCTCTCACCGTTTCCAGCGCTTTTCTGCACCTTGTGCCATTTAGACTGAAAAAACTGTTCAGTTGCAACTTTTTCATTGGGGATTCCAAAACTTAAAATCATTTGTTTAAAGAATTCCTTTAGAGTTGAAACCAAGATTTCAAATTACCCTTTTTCATTATAAACATCCACTGTAAGCATGGTGAGTATCAAGCAATATGACTGCAGACCTTTTGAGAAAATACGTTGATGAGTGACCCTATTTCATTATGGCAGTCAAACAGCACTGATTTTCAGCTTTAGTCCATGAAACCTCCAAACATCAACCAAAGGTGCAAAAACAGGCTTATCTCACCGTTTCCAGCACTTTTCTGCACCTTAGGCTGATCTGTGATGAAAACATGAAGATTTCAACCAAAGTTGCTAAAATAGGCTTCTCTCACCGTTTCCAGCGCTTTTCTGCACCTTAGGCTGATCTGTGATGAAAACATGAAGATTTCAACCAAAGTTGCTAAAATAGGCTTCTCTCACCGTTTCCAGCGCTTTTCTGCACCTTAGGCTGATCTGTGATGAAAACATGAAGATTTCAACCATAGTTGCTAAAATAGGCTTCTCTCACCGTTTCCAGCGCTTTTCTGCACCTTAGGCTGATCTGTGATGAAAACATGAAGATTTCAACCAAAGTTGCTAAAATAGGCTTCTCTCACCGTTTCCAGCGCTTTTCTGCACCTTAGGCTGATCTGTGATGAAAACATGAAGATTTCAACCAAAGTTGCTAAAATAGGCTTCTCTCACCGTTTCCAGCGCTTTTCTGCACCTTAGGCTGATCTGTGATGAAAACATGAAGATTTCAACCAAAGTTGCTAAAATAGGCTTCTCTCACCGTTTCCAGCGCTTTTCTGCACCTTAGGCTGATCTGTGATGAAAACATGAAGATTTCAACCAAAGTTGCTAAAATAGGCTTCTCTCACCGTTTCCAGCGCTTTTCTGCACCTTAGGCTGATCTGTGATGAAAACATGAAGATTTCAACCAAAGTTGCTAAAATAGGCTTCTCTCACCGTTTCCAGCGCTTTTCTGCACCTTGTGCCATTTAGACTGAAAAAACTGTTCAGTTGCAACTTTTTCATTGGGGATTCCAAAACTTAAAATCATTTGTTTAAAGAATTCCTTTAGAGTTGAAACCAAGATTTCAAATTACCCTTTTTCATTATAAACATCCACTGTAAGCATGGTGAGTATCAAGCAATATGACTGCAGACCTTTTGAGAAAATACGTTGATGAGTGACCCTATTTCATTATGGCAGTCAAACAGCACTGATTTTCAGCTTTAGTCCATGAAACCTCCAAACATCAACCAAAGATGCTAAAACAGGCTTATCTCACCGTTTCCAGCACTTTTCTGCACCTTAGGCTGATCTGTGATGAAAACATGAAGATTTCAACCAAAGTTGCTAAAATAGGCTTCTCTCACCGTTTCCAGCGCTTTTCTGCACCTTAGGCTGATCTGTGATGAAAACATGAAGATTTCAACCAAAGTTGCTAAAATAGGCTTCTCTCACCGTTTCCAGCGCTTTTCTGCACCTTAGGCTGATCTGTGATGAAAACATGAAGATTTCAACCAA
Organism: Platichthys flesus; assembly: GCF_949316205.1. NCBI lineage: Eukaryota > Metazoa > Chordata > Actinopteri > Pleuronectiformes > Pleuronectidae > Platichthys > Platichthys flesus. Next base: position 50,124 of record NW_026910023.1, read on the forward strand.
AGTTGCTAAAATAGGCTTCTCTCACCGTTTCCAGCGCTTTTCTGCACCTTAGGCTGATCTGTGATGAAAACATGAAGATTTCAACCAAAGTTGCTAAAATAGGCTTCTCTCACCGTTTCCAGCGCTTTTCTGCACCTTAGGCTGATCTGTGATGAAAACATGAAGATTTCGACCAAAGTTGCTAAAATAGGCTTCTCTCACCGTTTCCAGCGCTTTTCTGCACCTTAGGCTGATCTGTGATGAAAACATGAAGATTTCAACCAAAGTTGCTAAAATAGGCTTCTCTCACCGTTTCCAGCGCTTTTCTGCACCTTAGGCTGATCTGTGATGAAAACATGAAGATTTCAACCAAAGTTGCTAAAATAGGCTTCTCTCACCGTTTCCAGCGCTTTTCTGCACCTTAGGCTGATCTGTGATGAAAACATGAAGATTTCAACCAAAGTTGCTAAAATAGGCTTCTCTCACCGTTTCCAGCGCTTTTCTGCACCTTAGGCTGATCTGTGATGAAAACATGAAGATTTCAACCAAAGTTGCTAAAATAGGCTTCTCTCACCGTTTCCAGCGCTTTTCTGCACCTTAGGCTGATCTGTGATGAAAACATGAAGATTTCAACCATAGTTGCTAAAATAGGCTTCTCTCACCGTTTCCAGCGCTTTTCTGCACCTTAGGCTTGATCTGTGATGAAAACATGAAGATTTCGACCAAAGTTGCTAAAATAGGCTTCTCTCACCGTTTCCAGCGCTTTCTGCACCTTAGGCTGATCTGTGATGAAAACATGAAGATTTCAACCAAAGTTGCTAAAATAGGCTTCTCTCACCGTTTCCAGCGCTTTTCTGCACCTTGTGCCATTTAGACTGAAAAAACTGTTCAGTTGCAACTTTTTCATTGGGGATTCCAAAACTTAAAATCATTTGTTTAAAGAATTCCTTTAGAGTTGAAACCAAGATTTCAAATTACCCTTTTTCATTATAAACATCCACTGTAAGCATGGTGAGTATCAAGCAATATGACTGCAGACCTTTTGAGAAAATACGTTGATGAGTGACCCTATTTCATTATGGCAGTCAAACAGCACTGATTTTCAGCTTTAGTCCATGAAACCTCCAAACATCAACCAAAGGTGCAAAAACAGGCTTATCTCACCGTTTCCAGCACTTTTCTGCACCTTAGGCTGATCTGTGATGAAAACATGAAGATTTCAACCAAAGTTGCTAAAATAGGCTTCTCTCACCGTTTCCAGCGCTTTTCTGCACCTTAGGCTGATCTGTGATGATAACATGAAGATTTCAACCAAAGTTGCTAAAATAGGCTTCTCTCACCGTTTCCAGCGCTTTTCTGCACCTTAGGCTGATCTGTGATGAAAACATGAAGATTTCAACCATAGTTGCTAAAATAGGCTTCTCTCACCGTTTCCAGCGCTTTTCTGCACCTTAGGCTGATCTGTGATGAAAACATGAAGATTTCAACCAAAGTTGCTAAAATAGGCTTCTCTCACCGTTTCCAGCGCTTTTTCTGCACCTTAGGCTGATCTGTGATGAAAACATGAAGATTTCAACCAAAGTTGCTAAAATAGGCTTCTCTCACCGTTTCCAGCGCTTTTCTGCACCTTGTGCCATTTAGACTGAAAAAACTGTTCAGTTGCAACTTTTTCATTGGGGATTCGAAAACTTTAAATCATTTGTTTAAAGAATTCCTTTAGAGTTGAAACCAGATTTCAAATTACCCTTTTTCATTATAAACATCCACTGTAAGCATGGTGAGTATCAAGCAATATGACTGCAGACCTTTTGAGAAAATACGTTGATGAGTGACCCTATTTCATTATGGCAGTCAAACAGCACTGATTTTCAGCTTTAGTCCATGAAACCTCCAAACATCAACCAAAGGTGCTAAAACAGGCTTATCTCACCGTTTCCAGCACTTTTCTGCACCTTAGGCTGATCTGTGATGAAAACATGAAGATTTCAACCAAAGTTGCTAAAATAGGCTTCTCTCACCGTTTCCAGCGCTTTTCTGCACCTTAGGCTGATCTGTGATGAAAACATGAAGATTTCAACCAAAGTTGCTAAAATAGGCTTCTCTCACCGTTTCCAGCGCTTTTCTGCACCTTAGGCTGATCTGTGATGAAAACATGAAGATTTCAACCAAAGTTGCTAAAATAGGCTTCTCTCACCGTTTCCAGCGCTTTTCTGCACCTTAGGCTGATCTGTGATGAAAACATGAAGATTTCAACCAAGTTGCTAAAATAGGCTTCTCTCACCGTTTCCAGCGCTTTTCTGCACCTTAGGCTGATCTGTGATGAAAACATGAAGATTTCAACCAAAGTTGCTAAAATAGGCTTCTCTCACCGTTTCCAGCGCTTTTCTGCACCTTAGGCTGATCTGTGATGAAAACATGAAGATTTCAACCAAAGTTGCTAAAATAGGCTTCTCTCACCGTTTCCAGCGCTTTTCTGCACCTTAGGCTGATCTGTGATGAAAACATGAAGATTTCAACCAAAGTTGCTAAAATAGGCTTCTCTCACCGTTTCCAGCGCTTTTCTGCACCTTAGGCTGATCTGTGATGAAAACATGAAGATTTCAACCAAAGTTGCTAAAATAGGCTTCTCTCACCGTTTCCAGCGCTTTTCTGCACCTTGTGCCATTTAGACTGAAAAAACTGTTCAGTTGCAACTTTTTCATTGGGGATTCCAAAACTTAAAATCATTTGTTTAAAGAATTCCTTTAGAGTTGAAACCAAGATTTCAAATTACCCTTTTTCATTATAAACATCCACTGTAAGCATGGTGAGTATCAAGCAATATGACTGCAGACCTTTTGAGAAAATACGTTGATGAGTGACCCTATTTCATTATGGCAGTCAAACAGCACTGATTTTCAGCTTTAGTCCATGAAACCTCCAAACATCAACCAAAGATGCTAAAACAGGCTTATCTCACCGTTTCCAGCACTTTTCTGCACCTTAGGCTGATCTGTGATGAAAACATGAAGATTTCAACCAAAGTTGCTAAAATAGGCTTCTCTCACCGTTTCCAGCGCTTTTCTGCACCTTAGGCTGATCTGTGATGAAAACATGAAGATTTCAACCAAAGTTGCTAAAATAGGCTTCTCTCACCGTTTCCAGCGCTTTTCTGCACCTTAGGCTGATCTGTGATGAAAACATGAAGATTTCAACCAAAGTTGCTAAAATAGGCTTCTCTCACCGTTTCCAGCGCTTTTCTGCACCTTAGGCTGATCTGTGATGAAAACATGAAGATTTCAACCAAAGTTGCTAAAATAGGCTTCTCTCACCGTTTCCAGCGCTTTTCTGCACCTTAGGCTGATCTGTGATGAAAACATGAAGATTTCAACCAAAGTTGCTAAAATAGGCTTCTCTCACCGTTTCCAGCGCTTTTCTGCACCTTAGGCTGATCTGTGATGAAAACATGAAGATTTCAACCAAAGTTGCTAAAATAGGCTTCTCTCACCGTTTCCAGCGCTTTTCTGCACCTTAGGCTGATCTGTGATGAAAACATGAAGATTTCAACCAAAGTTGCTGAAATAGGCTTCTCTCACCGTTTCCAGCGCTTTTCTGCACCTTAGGCTGATCTGTGATGAAAACATGAAGATTTCAACCAAAGTTGCTAAAATAGGCTTCTCTCACCGTTTCCAGCGCTTTTCTGCACCTTAGGCTGATCTGTGATGAAAACATGAAGATTTCAACCAAAGTTGCTAAAATAGGCTTCTCTCACCGTTTCCAGCGCTTTTCTGCACCTTAGGCTGATCTGTGATGAAAACATGAAGATTTCGACCAAAGTTGCTAAAATAGGCTTCTCTCACCGTTTCCAGCGCTTTTCTGCACCTTAGGCTGATCTGTGATGAAAACATGAAGATTTCAACCAAAGTTGCTAAAATAGGCTTCTCTCACCGTTTCCAGCGCTTTTCTGCACCTTGTGCCATTTAGACTGAAAAAACTGTTCAGTTGCAACTTTTTCATTGGGGATTCCAAAACTTAAAATCATTTGTTTAAAGAATTCCTTTAGAGTTGAAACCAAGATTTCAAATTACCCTTTTTCATTATAAACATCCACTGTAAGCATGGTGAGTATCAAGCAATATGACTGCAGACCTTTTGAGAAAATACGTTGATGAGTGACCCTATTTCATTATGGCAGTCAAACAGCACTGATTTTCAGCTTTAGTCCATGAAACCTCCAAACATCAACCAAAGGTGCTAAAACAGGCTTATCTCACCGTTTCCAGCACTTTTCTGCACCTTAGGCTGATCTGTGATGAAAACATGAAGATTTCAACCAAAGTTGCTAAAATAGGCTTCTCTCACCGTTTCCAGCGCTTTTCTGCACCTTAGGCTGATCTGTGATGAAAACATGAAGATTTCAACCAAAGTTGCTAAAATAGGCTTCTCTCACCGTTTCCAGCGCTTTTCTGCACCTTAGGCTGATCTGTGATGAAAACATGAAGATTTCAACCAAAGTTGCTAAAATAGGCTTCTCTCACCGTTTCCAGCGCTTTTCTGCACCTTAGGCTGATCTGTGATGAAAACATGAAGATTTCAACCAAAGTTGCTAAAATAGGCTTCTCTCACCGTTTCCAGCGCTTTTCTGCACCTTAGGCTGATCTGTGATGAAAACATGAAGATTTCAACCAAAGTTGCTAAAATAGGCTTCTCTCACCGTTTCCAGCGCTTTTCTGCACCTTAGGGTGATCTGTGATGAAAACATGAAGATTTCAACCAAAGTTGCTAAAATAGGCTTCTCTCACCGTTTCCAGCGCTTTTCTGCACCTTAGGCTGATCTGTGATGAAAACATGAAGATTTCAACCAAAGTTGCTAAAATAGGCTTCTCTCACCGTTTCCAGCGCTTTTCTGCACCTTAGGCTGATCTGTGATGAAACATGAAGATTTCAACCAAAGTTGCTAAAATAGGCTTCTCTCACCGTTTCCAGCGCTTTTCTGCACCTTGTGCCATTTAGACTGAAAAAACTGTTCAGTTGCAACTTTTTCATTGGGGATTCCAAAACTTAAAATCATTTGTTTAAAGAATTCCTTTAGAGTTGAAACCAAGATTTCAAATTACCCTTTTTCATTATAAACATCCACTGTAAGCATGGTGAGTATCAAGCAATATGACTGCAGACCTTTTGAGAAAATACGTTGATGAGTGACCCTATTTCATTATGGCAGTCAAACAGCACTGATTTTCAGCTTTAGTCCATGAAACCTCCAAACATCAACCAAAGGTGCTAAAACAGGCTTATCTCACCTTTTCCAGCACTTTTCTGCACCTTAGGCTGATCTGTGATGAAAACATGAAGATTTCAACCAAAGTTGCTAAAATAGGCTTCTCTCACCGTTTCCAGCGCTTTTCTGAACCTTAGGCTGATCTGTGATGAAAACATGAAGATTTCAACCAAAGTTGCTAAAATAGGCTTCTCTCACCGTTTCCTGCGCTTTTCTGCAACTTAGGCTGATCTGTGATGAAAACATGAAGATTTCAACCAAAGTTGCTAAAATAGGCTTCTCTCACCGTTTCCAGCGCTTTTCTGCACCTTGTGCCATTTAGTTTGAAAAAACTGTTCAGTTGCAACTTTTTCATTGGGGATTCCAAAACTTAAAATCATTTGTTTAAAGAATTCCTTTAGAGTTGAAACCAAGATTTCAAATTACCCTTTTTCATTATAAACATCCACTGTAAGCATGGTGAGTATCAAGCAATATGACTGCAGACCTTTTGAGAAAATACGTTGATGAGTGACCCTATTTCATTATGGCAGTCAAACAGCACTGATTTTCAGCTTTAGTCCATGAAACCTCCAAACATCAACCAAAGGTGCTAAAACAGGCTTATCTCACCGTTTCCAGCACTTTTCTGCACCTTAGGCTGATCTGTGATGAAAACATGAAGATTTCAACCAAAGTTGCTAAAATAGGCTTCTCTCACCGTTTCCAGCGCTTTTCTGCACCTTAGGCTGATCTGTGATGAAAACATGAAGATTTCAACCAAAGTTGCTAAAATAGGCTTCTCTCACCGTTTCCAGCGCTTTTCTGCACCTTAGGCTGATCTGTGATGAAAACATGAAGATTTCAACCAAAGTTGCTAAAATAGGCTTCTCTCACCGTTTCCAGCGCTTTTCTGCACCTTAGGCTGATCTGTGATGAAAACATGAAGATTTCAACCAAAGTTGCTAAAATAGGCTTCTCTCACCGTTTCCAGCGCTTTTCTGCACCTTAGGCTGATCTGTGATGAAAACATGAAGATTTCAACCAAAGTTGCTAAAATAGGCTTCTCTCACCGTTTCCAGCGCTTTTCTGCACCTTAGGCTGATCTGTGATGAAAACATGAAGATTTCAACCAAAGTTGCTAAAATAGGCTTCTCTCACCGTTTCCAGCGCTTTTCTGCACCTTAGGCTGATCTGTGATGAAAACATGAAGATTTCAACCAAAGTTGCTAAAATAGGCTTCTCTCACCGTTTCCAGCGCTTTTCTGCACCTTAGGCTGATCTGTGATGAAAACATGAAGATTTCAACCAAAGTTGCTAAAATAGGCTTCTCTCACCGTTTCCAGCGCTTTTCTGCACCTTGTGCCATTTAGACTGAAAAAACTGTTCAGTTGCAACTTTTTCATTGGGGATTCCAAAACTTAAAATCATTTGTTTAAAGAATTCCTTTAGAGTTGAAACCAAGATTTCAAATTACCCTTTTTCATTATAAACATCCACTGTAAGCATGGTGAGTATCAAGCAATATGACTGCAGACCTTTTGAGAAAATACGTTGATGAGTGACCCTATTTCATTATGGCAGTCAAACAGCACTGATTTTCAGCTTTAGTCCATGAAACCTCCAAACATCAACCAAAGGTGCTAAAACAGGCTTATCTCACCTTTTCCAGCACTTTTCTGCACCTTAGGCTGATCTGTGATGAAAACATGAAGATTTCAACCAAAGTTGCTAAAATAGGCTTCTCTCACCGTTTCCAGCGCTTTTCTGAACCTTAGGCTGATCTGTGATGAAAACATGAAGATTTCAACCAAAGTTGCTAAAATAGGCTTCTCTCACCGTTTCCTGCGCTTTTCTGCAACTTAGGCTGATCTGTGATGAAAACATGAAGATTTCAACCAAAGTTGCTAAAATAGGCTTCTCTCACCGTTTCCAGCGCTTTTCTGCACCTTAGGCTGATCTGTGATGAAAACATGAAGATTTCAACCAAAGTTGCTAAAATAGGCTTCTCTCACCGTTTCCAGCGCTTTTCTGCACCTTAGGCTGATCTGTGATGAAAACATGAAGATTTCAACCAAAGTTGCTAAAATAGGCTTCTCTCACCGTTTCCAGCGCTTTTCTGCACCTTAGGCTGATCTGTGATGAAAACATGAAGATTTCAACCAAAGTTGCTAAAATAGGCTTCTCTCACCGTT
>NW_026910024.1:0-55462 GCF_949316205.1 Platichthys flesus
GTTTTCATCACAGACCAGCCTAAGGTGCATAAAAGCGCTGGAAACGGTGAGAGAAGCCTATTTTAGCAACTTTGTTGAAATCTTCATGTTTTCATCACAGATCAGCCTAAGGTGCAGAAAAGCGCTGGAAACGGTGAGAGAAGCCTATTTTAGCAACTTTGGTTGAAATCTTCATGTTTTCATCACAGATCAGCCTAAGGTGCAGAAAAGCGCTGGAAACGGTGAGAGAAGCCTATTTTAGCAACTTTGGTTGAAATCTTCATGTTTTCATCACAGATCAGCCTAAGGTGCAGAAAAGCGCTGGAAACGGTGAGAGAAGCCTATTTTAGCAACTTTGGTTGAAATCTTCATGTTTTCATCACAGATCAGCCTAAGGTGCAGAAAAGCGCTGGAAACGGTGAGAGAAGCCTATTTTAGCAACTTTGGTTGAAATCTTCATGTTTTCATCACAGATCAGCCTAAGGTGCAGAAAAGCGCTGGAAACGGTGAGAGAAGCCTATTTTAGCAACTTTGGTTGAAATCTTCATGTTTTCATCACAGATCAGCCTAAGGTGCAGAAAAGCGCTGGAAACGGTGAGAGAAGCCTATTTTAGCAACTTTGGTTGAAATCTTCATGTTTTCATCACAGATCAGCCTAAGGTGCAGAAAAGCGCTGGAAACGGTGAGAGAAGCCTATTTTAGCAACTTTGGTTGAAATCTTCATGTTTTCATCACAGATCAGCCTAAGGTGCAGAAAAGCGCTGGAAACGGTGAGAGAAGCCTATTTTAGCAACTTTGGTTGAAATCTTCATGTTTTCATCACAGATCAGCCTAAGGTGCAGAAAAGCGCTGGAAACGGTGAGAGAAGCCTATTTTAGCAACTTTGGTTGAAATCTTCATGTTTTCATCACAGATCAGCCTAAGGTGCAGAAAAGCGCTGGAAACGGTGAGAGAAGCCTATTTTAGCAACTTTGGTTGAAATCTTCATGTTTTCATCACAGATCAGCCTAAGGTGCAGAAAAGCGCTGGAAACGGTGAGAGAAGCCTATTTTAGCAACTTTGGTTGAAATCTTCATGTTTTCATCACAGATCAGCCTAAGGTGCAGAAAAGCGCTGGAAACGGTGAGAGAAGCCTATTTTAGCAACTTTGGTTGAAATCTTCATGTTTTCATCACAGATCAGCCTAAGGTGCAGAAAAGCGCTGGAAACGGTGAGAGAAGCCTATTTTAGCAACTTTGGTTGAAATCTTCATGTTTTCATCACAGATCAGCCTAAGGTGCAGAAAAGCGCTGGAAACGGTGAGAGAAGCCTATTTTAGCAACTTTGGTTGAAATCTTCATGTTTTCATCACAGATCAGCCTAAGGTGCAGAAAAGCGCTGGAAACGGTGAGAGAAGCCTATTTTAGCAACTTTGGTTGAAATCTTCATTTTTTCATCACAGATCAGCCTAAGGTGCAGAAAAGCGCTGGAAACGGTGAGAGAAGACTATTTTAGCATCTTTGGTTGAAATCTTCATGTTTTCATCACAGATCAGCCTAAGGTGCAGAAAAGCGCTGGAAACGGTGAGAGAAGCCTATTTTAGCAACTTTGTTTGAAATCTTCATGTTTTCATCACAGATCAGCCTAAGGTGCAGAAAGCGCTGGAAACGGTGAGAGAAGCCTATTTTAGCAACTTTGGTTGAAATCTTCATGTTTTCATCACAGATCAGCCTAAGGTGCAGAAAAGCGCTGGAAACGGTGAGAGAAGCCTATTTTAGCAACTTTGGTTGAAATCTTCATGTTTTCATCACAGATCAGCCTAAGGTGCAGAAAAGCTCTGGAAACGGTGAGAGAAGCCTATTTTAGCAACTTTGTTTGAAATCTTCATGTTTTCATCACAGATCAGCCTAAGGTGCAGAAAAGCGCTGGAAACGGTGAGAGAAGCCTATTTTAGCAACTTTGGTTGAAATCTTCATGTTTTCATCACAGATCAGCCTAAGGTGCATAAAAGCGCTGGAAACGGTGAGAGAAGCCTATTTTAGCAACTTTGGTTGAAATCTTCATGTTTTCATCACAGATCAGCCTAAGGTGCAGAAAAGCGCTGGAAACGGTGAGAGAAGCCTATTTTAGCAACTTTGGTTGAAATCTTCATGTTTTCATCACAGATCAGCCTAAGGTGCATAAAAGCGCTGGAAACGGTGAGAGAAGCCTATTTTAGCAACTTTGGTTGAAATCTTCATGTTTTCATCACAGATCATCCTAAGGTGCAGAAAAGCACTGGAAACGGTGAGAGAAGCCTATTTTAGCAACTTTGGTTGAAATCTTCATGTTTTCATCACAGATCAGCCTAAGGTGCAGAAAAGCGCTGGAAACGGTGAGAGAAGCCTATTTAGCAACTTTGGTTGAAATCTTCATGTTTTCATCACAGATCAGCCTAAGGTGCAGAAAAGCGCTGGAAACGGTGAGAGAAGCCTATTTTAGCAACTTTGGTTGAAATCTTCATGTTTTCATCACAGATCAGCCTAAGGTGCAGAAAAGCGCTGGAAACGGTGAGAGAAGCCTATTTTAGCAACTTTGGTTGAAATCTTCATGTTTTCATCACAGATCAGCCTAAGGTGCAGAAAAGCGCTGGAAACGGTGAGAGAAGCCTATTTTAGCAACTTTGGTTGAAATCTTCATGTTTTCATCACAGATCCGCCTATGGTGCAGAAAAGCGCTGGAAACGGTGAGAGAAGCCTATTTTAGCAACTTTGGTTGAAATCTTCATGTTTTCATCACAGATCAGCCTAAGGTGCAGAAAAGCGCTGGAAACGGTGAGAGAAGCCTATTTTAGCAACTTTGGTTGAAATCTTCATGTTTTCATCACAGATCAGCCTAAGGTGCAGAAAAGCGCTGGAAACGGTGAGAGAAGCCTATTTTAGCAACTTTGGTTGAAATCTTCATGTTTTCATCACAGATCAGCCTAAGGTGCAGAAAAGCGCTGGAAACGGTGAGAGAAGCCTATTTTAGCAACTTTGGTTGAAATCTTCATGTTTTCATCACAGATCAGCCTAAGGTGCAGAAAAGCGCTGGAAACGGTGAGAGAAGCCTATTTTAGCAACTTTGGTTGAAATCTTCATGTTTTCATCACAGATCAGCCTAAGGTGCAGAAAAGCGCTGGAAACGGTGAGAGAAGCCTATTTTAGCAACTTTGGTTGAAATCTTCATGTTTTCATCACAGATCAGCCTAAGGTGTAGAAAAGCACTGGAAACGGTGAGAGAAGCCTATTTTAGCAACTTTGGTTGAAATCTTCATGTTTTCATCACAGATCAGCCTAAGGTGCAGAAAAGCGCTGGAAACGGTGAGAGAAGCCTATTTTAGCAACTTTGGTTGAAATCTTCATGTTTTCATCACAGATCAGCCTAAGGTGCAGAAAAGCGCTGGAAACGGTGAGAGAAGCCTATTTTAGCAACTTTGGTTGAAATCTTCATGTTTTCATCACAGATCAGCCTAAGGTGCAGAAAAGCGCTGGAAACGGTGAGAGAAGCCTATTTTAGCAACTTTGGTTGAAATCTTCATGTTTTCATCACAGATCAGCCTAAGGTGCAGAAGGTGCAGAAAGCTGGAAACGGTGAGAGAAGCCTATTTTAGCAACTTTGGTTGAAATCTTCATGTTTTCATCACAGATCAGCCTAAGGTGCAGAAAAGCGCTGGAAACGGTGAGAGAAGCCTATTTTAGCAACTTTGGTTGAAATCTTCATGTTTTCATCACAGATCAGCCTAAGGTGCAGAAAAGCGCTGGAAACGGTGAGAGAAGCCTATTTTAGCAACTTTGGTTGAAATCTTCATGTTTTCATCACAGATCAGCCTAAGGTGCAGAAAAGCGCTGGAAACGGTGAGAGAAGCCTATTTCAGCAACTTTGGTTGAAATCTTCATGTTTTCATCACAGATCAGCCTAAGGTGCAGAAAAGCGCTGGAAACGGTGAGAGAAGCCTATTTTAGCAACTTTGGTTGAAATCTTCATGTTTTCATCACAGATCAGCCTAAGGTGCATAAAAGCGCTGGAAACGGTGAGAGAAGCCTATTTTAGCAACTTTGGTTGAAATCTTCATGTTTTCATCACAGATCAGCCTAAGGTGCAGAAAAGCGCTGGAAACGGTGAGAGAAGCCTATTTTAGCAACTTTGGTTGAAATCTTCATGTTTTCATCACAGATCAGCCTAAGGTGCAGAAAAGCGCTGGAAACGGTGAGAGAAGCCTATTTTAGCAACTTTGGTTGAAATCTTCATGTTTTCATCACAGATCAGCCTAAGGTGCAGAAAAGCGCTGGAAACGGTGAGAGAAGCCTATTTAGCAACTTTGGTTGAAATCTTCATGTTTTCATCACAGATCAGCCTAAGGTGCAGAAAAGCGCTGGAAACGGTGAGAGAAGCCTATTTTAGCAACTTTGGTTGAAATCTTCATGTTTTCATCACAGATCAGCCTAAGGTGCAGAAAGCGCTGGAAACGGTGAGAGAAGCCTATTTTAGCAACTTTGGTTGAAATCTTCATGTTTTCATCACAGATCAGCCTAAGGTGCAGAAAAGCGCTGGAAACGGTGAGAGAAGCCTATTTTAGCAACTTTGGTTGAAATCTTCATGTTTTCATCACAGATCAGCCTAAGGTGCAGAAAAGCGCTGGAAACGGTGAGAGAAGCCTATTTTAGCAACTTTGGTTGAAATCTTCATGTTTTCATCACAGATCAGCCTAAGGTGCATAAAAGCGCTGGAAACGGTGAGAGAAGCCTATTTTAGCAACTTTGGTTGAAATCTTCATGTTTTCATCACAGATCAGCCTAAGGTGCAGAAAAGCGCTGGAAACGGTGAGAGAAGCCTATTTTAGCAACTTTGGTTGAAATCTTCATGTTTTCATCACAGATCAGCCTAAGGTGCAGAAAAGCGCTGGAAACGGTGAGAGAAGCCTATTTTAGCAACTTTGGTTGAAATCTTCATGTTTTCATCACAGATCAGCCTAAGGTGCAGAAAAGCGCTGGAAACGGTGAGAGAAGCCTATTTTAGCAACTTTGGTTGAAATCTTCATGTTTTCATCACAGATCAGCCTAAGGTGCAGAAAAGCGCTGGAAACGGTGAGAGAAGCCTATTTTAGCAACTTTGGTTGAAATCTTCATGTTTTCATCACAGATCAGCCTAAGGTGCAGAAAAGCGCTGGAAACGGTGAGAGAAGCCTATTTTAGCAACTTTGGTTGAAATCTTCATGTTTTCATCACAGATCAGCCTAAGGTGCAGAAAAGCGCTGGAAACGGTGAGAGAAGCCTATTTTAGCAACTTTGGTTGAAATCTTCATGTTTTCATCACAGATCAGCCTAAGGTGCATAAAAGCGCTGGAAACGGTGAGAGAAGCCTATTTTAGCAACTTTGGTTGAAATCTTCATGTTTTCATCACAGATGAGCCTAAGGTGCAGAAAAGCGCTGGAAACGGTGAGAGAAGCCTATTTTAGCAACTTAGGTTGAAATCTTCATGTTTTCATCACAGATCAGCCTAAGGTGCAGAAAAGCGCTGGAAACGGTGAGAGAAGCCTATTTTAGCAACTTTGGTTGAAATCTTCATGTTTTCATCACAGATCAGCCTAAGGTGCAGAAAAGCGCTGGAAACGGTGAGAGAAGCCTATTTTAGCAACTTTGGTTGAAATCTTCATGTTTTCATCACAGATCAGCCTAAGGTGCAGAAAAGCGCTGGAAACGGTGAGAGAAGCCTATTTTAGCAACTTTGGTTGAAATCTTCATGTTTTCATCACAGATCAGCCTAAGGTGCAGAAAAGCACTGGAAACGGTGAGAGAAGCCTATTTTAGCAACTTTGGTTGAAATCTTCATGTTTTCATCACAGATCAGCCTAAGGTGCAGAAAAGCGCTGGAAACGGTGAGAGAAGCCTATTTTAGCAACTTTGGTTGAAATCTTCATGTTTTCATCACAGATCAGCCTAAGGTGCAGAAAAGCGCTGGAAACGGTGAGAGAAGCCTATTTTAGCAACTTTGGTTGAAATCTTCATATTTTCATCACAGATCAGCCTAAGGTGCAGAAAAGCGCTGGAAACGGTGAGAGAAGCCTATTTTAGCAACTTTGGTTGAAATCTTCATGTTTTCATCACAGATCAGCCTAAGGTGCAGAAAAGCGCTGGAAACGGTGAGAGAAGCCTATTTTAGCAACTTTGGTTGAAATCTTCATGTTTTCATCACAGATCAGCCTAAGGTGCATAAAAGCGCTGGAAACGGTGAGAGAAGCCTATTTTAGCAACTTTGGTTGAAATCTTCATGTTTTCATCACAGATCAGCCTAAGGTGCAGAAAAGCGCTGGAAACGGTGAGAGAAGCCTATTTTAGCAACTTTGGTTGAAATCTTCATGTTTTCATCACAGATCAGCCTAAGGTGCAGAAAAGCGCTGGAAACGGTGAGAGAAGCCTATTTTAGCAACTTTGGTTGAAATCTTCATGTTTTCATCACAGATCAGCCTAAGGTGCAGAAAAGCGCTGGAAACGGTGAGAGAAGCCTATTTTAGCAACTTTGGTTGAAATCTTCATGTTTTCATCACAGATCAGCCTAAGGTGCAGAAAGCGCTGGAAACGGTGAGAGAAGCCTATTTTAGCAACTTTGGTTGAAAGCTTCATGTTTTCATCACAGATCAGCCTAAGGTGCAGAAAAGCACTGGAAACGGTGAGAGAAGCCTATTTTAGCAACTTTGGTTGAAATCTTCATGTTTTCATCACAGATCAGCCTAAGGTGCAGAAAAGCGCTGGAAACGGTGAGAGAAGCCTATTTTAGCAACTTTGGTTGAAATCTTCATGTTTTCATCACAGATCAGCCTAAGGTGCAGAAAAGCGCTGGAAACGGTGAGAGAATCCTATTTTAGCAACTTTGGTTGAAATCTTCATGTTTTCATCACAGATCAGCCTAAGGTGCAGAAAAGCGCTGGAAACGGTGAGAGAAGCCTATTTTAGCAACTTTGGTTGAAATCTTCATGTTTTCATCACAGATCAGCCTAAGGTGCAGAAAAGCGCTGGAAACGATGAGAGAAGCCTATTTTAGCAACTTTGGTTGAAATCTTCATGTTTTCATCACAGATCAGCCTAAGGTGCAGAAAAGCGCTGGAAACGGTGAGAGAAGCCTATTTTAGCAACTTTGGTTGAAATCTTCATGTTTTCATCACAGATCAGCCTAAGGTGCAGAAGGTGCAGAAAGCTGGAAACGGTGAGAGAAGCCTATTTTAGCAACTTTGGTTGAAATCTTCATGTTTTCATCACAGATCAGCCTAAGGTGCAGAAAAGCGCTGGAAACGGTGAGAGAAGCCTATTTTAGCAACTTTGGTTGAAATCTTCATGTTTTCATCACAGATCAGCCTAAGGTGCAGAAAAGCGCTGGAAACGGTGAGAGAAGCCTATTTTAGCAACTTTGGTTGAAATCTTCATGTTTTCATCACAGATCAGCCTAAGGTGCAGAAAAGCGCTGGAAACGGTGAGAGAAGCCTATTTTAGCAACTTTGGTTGAAATCTTCATGTTTTCATCACAGATCAGCCTAAGGTGCAGAAAAGCGCTGGAAACGGTGAGAGAAGCCTATTTTAGCAACTTTGGTTGAAATCTTCATGTTTTCATCACAGATCAGCCTAAGGTGCAGAAAAGCGCTGGAAACGGTGAGAGAAGCCTATTTTAGCAACTTTGGTTGAAATCTTCATGTTTTCATCACAGATCAGCCTAAGGTGCAGAAAAGCGCTGGAAACGGTGAGAGAAGCCTATTTTAGCAACTTTGGTTGAAATCTTCATGTTTTCATCACAGATCAGCCTAAGGTGCAGAAAAGCGCTGGAAACGGTGAGAGAAGCCTATTTTAGCAACTTTGGTTGAAATCTTCATGTTTTCATCACAGATCAGCCTAAGGTGCAGAAAAGCGCTGGAAACGGTGAGAGAAGCCTATTTTAGCAACTTTGGTTGAAATCTTCATGTTTTCATCACAGATCAGCCTAAGGTGCAGAAAAGCGCTGGAAACGGTGAGAGAAGCCTATTTTAGCAACTTTGGTTGAAATCTTCATGTTTTCATCACAGATCAGCCTAAGGTGCAGAAAAGCGCTGGAAACGGTGAGAGAAGCCTATTTTAGCAACTTTGGTTGAAATCTTCATGTTTTCATCACAGATCAGCCTAAGGTGCAGAAAAGCGCTGGAAACGGTGAGAGAAGCCTATTTTAGCAACTTTGGTTGAAATCTTCATGTTTTCATCACAGATCAGCCTAAGGTGCAGAAAAGCGCTGGAAACGGTGAGAGAAGCCTATTTTAGCAACTTTGGTTGAAATCTTCATGTTTTCATCACAGATCAGCCTAAGGTGCATAAAAGCGCTGGAAACGGTGAGAGAAGCCTATTTTAGCAACTTTGGTTGAAATCTTCATGTTTTCATCACAGATCAGCCTAAGGTGCAGAAAAGCGCTGGAAACGGTGAGAGAAGCCTATTTTAGCAACTTTGGTTGAAATCTTCATGTTTTCATCACAGATCAGCCTAAGGTGCAGAAAAGCGCTGGAAACGGTGAGAGAAGCCTATTTTAGCAACTTTGGTTGAAATCTTCATGTTTTCATCACAGATCAGCCTAAGGTGCAGAAAAGCGCTGAAACGGTGAGAGAAGCCTATTTTAGCAACTTTGGTTGAAATCTTCATGTTTTCATCACAGATCAGCCTAAGGTGCAGAAAAGCGCTGGAAACGGTGAGAGAAGCCTATTTTAGCAACTTTGGTTGAAATCTTCATGTTTTCATCACAGATCAGCCTAAGGTGCAGAAAAGCGCTGGAAACGGTGAGAGAAGCCTATTTTAGCAACTTTGGTTGAAATCTTCATGTTTTCATCACAGATCAGCCTAAGGTGCAGAAAAGCGCTGGAAACGGTGAGAGAAGCCTATTTTAGCAACTTTGGTTGAAATCTTCATGTTTTCATCACAGATCAGCCTAAGGTGCATAAAAGCGCTGGAAACGGTGAGAGAAGCCTATTTTAGCAACTTTGGTTGAAATCTTCATGTTTTCATCACAGATGAGCCTAAGGTGCAGAAAAGCGCTGGAAACGGTGAGAGAAGCCTATTTTAGCAACTTAGGTTGAAATCTTCATGTTTTCATCACAGATCAGCCTAAGGTCTGGCAGAAAAGCGCTGGGAAACGGTGAGAGAAGCCTATTTTAGCAACTTTGGTTGAAATCTTCATGTTTTCATCACAGATCAGCCTAAGGTGCAGAAAAGCGCTGGAAACGGTGAGAGAAGCCTATTTTAGCAACTTTGGTTGAAATCTTCATGTTTTCATCACAGATCAGCCTAAGGTGCAGAAAAGCGCTGGAAACGGTGAGAGAAGCCTATTTTAGCAACTTTGGTTGAAATCTTCATGTTTTCATCACAGATCAGCCTAAGGTGCAGAAAAGCACTGGAAACGGTGAGAGAAGCCTATTTTAGCAACTTTGGTTGAAATCTTCATGTTTTCATCACAGATCAGCCTAAGGTGCAGAAAAGCGCTGGAAACGGTGAGAGAAGCCTATTTTAGCAACTTTGGTTGAAATCTTCATGTTTCATCACAGATCAGCCTAAGGTGCAGAAAAGCGCTGGAAACGGTGAGAGAAGCCTATTTTAGCAACTTTGGTTGAAATCTCATATTTTCATCACAGATCAGCCTAAGGTGCAGAAAAGCGCTGGAAACGGTGAGAGAAGCCTATTTTAGCAACTTTGGTTGAAATCTTCATGTTTTCATCACAGATCAGCCTAAGGTGCAGAAAAGCGCTGGAAACGGTGAGAGAAGCCTATTTTAGCAACTTTGGTTGAAATCTTCATGTTTTCATCACAGATCAGCCTAAGGTGCATAAAAGCGCTGGAAACGGTGAGAGAAGCCTATTTTAGCAACTTTGGTTGAAATCTTCATGTTTTCATCACAGATCAGCCTAAGGTGCAGAAAAGCGCTGGAAACGGTGAGAGAAGCCTATTTTAGCAACTTTGGTTGAAATCTTCATGTTTTCATCACAGATCAGCCTAAGGTGCAGAAAAGCGCTGGAAACGGTGAGAGAAGCCTATTTTAGCAACTTTGGTTGAAATCTTCATGTTTTCATCACAGATCAGCCTAAGGTGCAGAAAAGCGCTGGAAACGGTGAGAGAAGCCTATTTTAGCAACTTTGGTTGAAATCTTCATGTTTTCATCACAGATCAGCCTAAGGTGCAGAAAGCGCTGGAAACGGTGAGAGAAGCCTATTTTAGCAACTTTGGTTGAAAGCTTCATGTTTTCATCACAGATCAGCCTAAGGTGCAGAAAAGCACTGGAAACGGTGAGAGAAGCCTATTTTAGCAACTTTGGTTGAAATCTTCATGTTTTCATCACAGATCAGCCTAAGGTGCAGAAAAGCGCTGGAAACGGTGAGAGAAGCCTATTTTAGCAACTTTGGTTGAAATCTTCATGTTTTCATCACAGATCAGCCTAAGGTGCAGAAAAGCGCTGGAAACGGTGAGAGAATCCTATTTTAGCAACTTTGGTTGAAATCTTCATGTTTTCATCACAGATCAGCCTAAGGTGCAGAAAAGCGCTGGAAACGGTGAGAGAAGCCTATTTTAGCAACTTTGGTTGAAATCTTCATGTTTTCATCACAGATCAGCCTAAGGTGCAGAAAAGCGCTGGAAACGATGAGAGAAGCCTATTTTAGCAACTTTGGTTGAAATCTTCATGTTTTCATCACAGATCAGCCTAAGGTGCAGAAAAGCGCTGGAAACGGTGAGAGAAGCCTATTTTAGCAACTTTGGTTGAAATCTTCATGTTTTCATCACAGATCAGCCTAAGGTGCAGAAAAGCGCTGGAAACGGTGAGAGAAGCCTATTTTAGCAACTTTGGTTGAAATCTTCATGTTTTCATCACAGATCAGCCTAAGGTGCAGAAAAGCGCTGGAAACGGTGAGAGAAGCCTATTTTAGCAACTTTGGTTGAAATCTTCATGTTTTCATCACAGATCAGCCTAAGGTGCAGAAAAGCGCTGGAAACGGTGAGAGAAGCCTATTTTAGCAACTTTGGTTGAAATCTTCATGTTTTCATCACAGATCAGCCTAAGGTGCAGAAAAGCGCTGGAAACGGTGAGAGAAGCCTATTTTAGCAACTTTGGTTGAAATCTTCATTTTTTCATCACAGATCAGCCTAAGGTGCAGAAAAGCGCTGGAAACGGTGAGAGAAGCCTATTTTAGCAACTTTGGTTGAAATCTTCGTGTTTTCATCACAGATCAGCCTAAGGTGCAGAAAAGCGCTGGAAACGGTGAGAGAAGCCTATTTTAGCAACTTTGGTTGAAATCTTCATGTTTTCATCACAGATCAGCCTAAGGTGCAGAAAAGCGCTGGAAACGGTGAGAGAAGCCTATTTTAGCAACTTTGGTTGAAATCTTCATGTTTTCATCACAGATCAGCCTAAGGTGCAGAAAAGCGCTGGAAACGGTGAGAGAAGCCTATTTTAGCAACTTTGGTTGAAATCTTCATGTTTTCATCAAAGATCAGCCTAAGGTGAAGAAAAACGCTGGAAACGGTGAGAGAAGCCTGTTTTAGCAACTTTGGTTGAAATCTTCATGTTTTCATCACAGATCAGCCTAAGGTGCAGAAATGCGCTGGAAACGGTGAGAGAAGCCTATTTTAGCAACTTTGGTTGAAATCTTCATGTTTTCAACACAGATCAGCCTAAGGTGCAGAAAAGCGCTGGAAACGGTGAGAGAAGCCTATTTTAGCAACTTTGGTTGAAATCTTCATGTTTTCATCACAGATCAGCCTAAGGTGCAGAAAAGCGCTGGAAACGGTGAGAGAAGCCTATTTTAGCAACTTTGGTTGAAATCTTCATTTTTTTCATCACAGATCAGCCTAAGGTGCAGAAAAGCGCTGGAAACGGTGAGAGAAGCCTATTTTAGCAACTTTGGTTGAAATCTTCATTTTTTTCATCACAGATCAGCCTAAGGTGCAGAAAAGCGCTGGAAACGGTGAGAGAAGCCTATTTTAGCAACTTTGGTTGAAATCTTCATTTTTTCATCACAGATCAGCCTAAGGTGCAGAAAAGCGCTGGAAACGGTGAGAGAAGCCTATTTTAGCAACTTTGGTTGAAATCTTCATGTTTTCATCACAGATCAGCCTAAGGTGGTTAGGGTTAGGGTTAGGGTTAGGGTTAGGGTTAGGGTTAGGGTTAGGGTTGGGTTAGGGTTAGAGTTCAGGGTTCATGAGTATGGTTTATTTGCACTGGCCTATTGATCTTAAAGTGGTGGCACGGTTGGAGGAGCTCCGCTCCCTCTAACGGGGGACCAGGGTATGATCCCCAGGCAGAGCACGTCTGCAAGGACCATGGGACAGAGAAAGGATGAATACGGTTGCTGCCTGGGTTGGAGTATTTGTTGGGCGTCATTCTGTCTAAATTTTATGGAGGAAAATAAAATTAAAAAACTAAGTAAACCTGGTTGGGGATTAATTTTATCTATGAAGGTGGTATTTTATTACTGGAGTAACATAGACTAATGAAAAATGGGGATTTATGGAAACAAAATTGTAAAATGAATAATGGTGTAGTGGCAGAGATGACGCCCCTGGCCCAGAGAATCCCAGCTCGATTCCCCCCGAGGCATGCGCGCTAAAGTGGTGCCTTGGGGGGCCTGAGTGGACCCAGGCAGCACGGCTGGTTGTAGAGGGAAAAAAAACAAAAGGGGGGAGGGGGAAAGGGGAAAACACGGGGGAGTTGATAAGGAAGACTACATGAGAGGGAAATTTAAACTGATTGTCGGGTGGGTGTCCTATGATTGTACTTAATTGTCATTGAGGCCTGTTGGCGTGATTGTACCTAATTTAAAAATCCATAATTTTTCTGTCCTCTTTCTCTGCCCAATGGTCCAATGGTCTTCTGATTCTAGACCAGAGATTATAAGATTATTGACGGAGTGGAGCTGAAAATGGTTAATGAGGGGGGTGGTTAACTTGCCTTCCCCAATGTTATATATGTGTTGTTTTAATCGGGTGAGTATGGAGTGTTTTGTTTCCCCGATATAATGTTTATTGCAGGTGGTGCATGTAATGATGTAAATGACGTTGGTGGTGTGGAGTGTAAATGTACCTAATGTGGGGAATGCTGTATTGCTGTGAGGGTTTGAAATAAATTTTCTGTTTTTATAGTGTGTGTGGTATTGTGTTTGTGTTGGTGGTTTGTTATCAGAGTATTTTGACCTTATTAGTAAACTGTGGAGGTTTTTGTTTTTCCTGTAAGCTGATATGATGACGTGATTTTGGAAAGCCGGCTGTAGGGTTTGAGTATGAATGAAGTTCTGTTTGATGATGTTATGTAAACCTTTGATTCTATGTGAGAAGGTAGATATGAATGGTACCGGGACACGGGGTGGAGCAATCCGGGGAATGGAGCGAGTGGGAGCGAGAGACGCCAAAGTGCTGGTCTTGATATGGCGGAGGAAGCGTTTGGAGTAGCCCCTAGACCTGAGACTACAAAATAGAATGGAGATGGAAGAATGCAGGTCTATTACACGGGATGATATTCTGTGAAAACGGATGATTTGAGATTTAATAATGCCTTTAAATGTGTGTTTCGGATGATAGCTAGTTTTATGGAGAAGGGCGTGTGTGTCTGTTGTTTTAAAGTAAACTTTGGTAAGTAGTTGTGAGTATGACAAGTTTTTTGACCGGTCAAAAAAAACAGTTGTATCTAAAAAATTAACTTGTAGTGGATCTATGATGTACTTAACTTTAATAGACTGATGGTGGCTATTCAATGTGTCAATGAAATCAGAAAATAAAGAAATGTCATGTTGCCATATTCCAAAAATGTCATCTAAAAATCTGAGGTAGGTGAGGGGTTTGTGGGTGCACTTGGCCAATGCCTCTCGCTCCCACTCGCTCAGGTAAATGTTTGCATATGACGGGGCGTATCGCTGACCCATGGCCGTTCCGTGGATTTGCAGGAATTGTTTGTTATTGAATGAAAAGTCGTTATTGTTGAGGCAGATGGTAAGGAGTTGAATAATTTCTTTGTCCGGTCTATTGTTGTCGGGGTTGTTATTGAAGTTGGATATTATAGCCTTGATACCGATTTGTGTATTGATATTTGTGTATAGACTGTCTATGTCGATTGTAAATAAGTATGACTGATTTGGAACAACCATGGGCCGGATGGTATCTATAAAATGATAAGTGTCCTTGATGTAACTTGGGTGTTTATTGGAAAGGGGTCCAAGGAAATGTTCGATGTATTCTGAGATATGGTATGATGTACTATTGCAATCTGAGACTATTGGTCTGCCGGGAGGAACCTCATAGGGTACGGTCCATGATGGGGGTTCCTTGTGGATTTTGGGTAATAGATAGAACTGGCGGGGGCGGGGTTGGTCGGGGCCAAACAGGTAGATTTTTTGCTTGTGGTTAATGGTTTTATTGTCATATAAAGTTTGTATAATACTACGGAGGAGTGGTTGGGTTTGACTTTGTAGGTCTGACGGAATGGGTTTATAATGTGTGGTGTTTGAGAGTTGTCTATTTGCCTCCAGTAAATACTGCTGTCTATCCATAATGACTATTTTTGAACCTTTGTCCGCGGGTTTAATGATAATATTAGGATTTTGGGTAAGTTCTTCTAAGGCCCTGCGTTCAGGCCCCGAGAGGTTGTCAACAACGTCCCCTGGGGGCCGGTAATAACGCAGGGCCTGTTTGTTCTTTTGCACCAGGTTTATTGTGGCTGTGTGTGATTGAGCCGTGGTGGGTTCCCAATTAGACCTGTGAATGAAGGGTGTCTGAATGTGGTCCGGTTTATTATAGAAATAACTGATGATCTTTAACCTTCTGTTGTATTGGTGTAAATCCCTATGAAATTCCTCCCAGTCAAACTGTAATGGGCGTGGGATGAATGAAAGACCCCTTTCCAATAACCGGATCTGATCTGAAGTTGGAGTAAATAGTGTGGATAAGTTAAGTATGTTTGCTGTAGAGCTCCACCCCAAGTCGACTGCAGGGTCAGTATGGGGCATAGGGTTTGGAGGGTTAGGGTTAGGGTTAGGATTAGGGTTGGGGTTGGGGTTAAGGTTAGGGTTAGGGTTAGGGTTGGGATTAGAAGGTTTAGGGTTAGGGTTAGGGTTAGGGGTGGCGTTTGTGCCCGGTTTGGGTTTGGGTCTTACTATAAATTTAACTGTTTGAGCCAGTAATCGAAAATGAGTTGCGCGGTAGCCGGCTTCCAATGGATGTTGTCCTTTTCTGTTACAAATGTGTCGTGAGGGATCTCTGCTAAAAATGGGAAGTATGTGGCTATTGTGTTGTTGATGTATTTTAAATTGTACTGTTGTTTAACGCTGAGGTTGTCTGAGAAGTTTATGATAGGGAAGTAGATGTCGGCATTAGGGAAGGCAAGTTGGGCCTGTTTGTATAGAGATTTTAACTGTTTGCAGGAAGTCTGCCTGGGGTCCTGGTCCTTATTATTGATCCCAATGGAGAGGACCACTATTTTTGTGTTGGGGTTGGGTACCGTTTTTTCACATATCTTTAAAAAGTGGTACATGTTAGCCCCCGGGTAGCTGTCTAATTGTAAGTCTGGGTTGTTGTGGGGGGGGATTCGATTGATGTTGGAATCCCCCAACACCAGGACTGGTCTACGGCTTTTGAAAGACCAGTCCTGGAGTTTCCTGGTGTGTCGGGCGATGTGTGATGTGGGATGGTATTTACCTGATGTGGGAGTGTGTGGTGGTAGGCTGAATGGGGAGGAGGTGGAGGAGGGTCCTGTGGGGCTATCCTCGGGGGGTGGAGGTGTGCTGGACCCCCGAACGGCACAAGTGGGAGGTGGACTTCCGCGGAGAAGTGGTAGGGAGGTCTCAGATACGGCTTGAGTGGCAATATTAGCCTTTAATTGCCCGCTCATCATGTTAGGTGACCCTCCCGTTATGGTTGTCGGGGCTCCTCGCTGTTCCATTGTGCCAGTCCGGGGACCAGCAACACCTGTGGGTGTAGAAGGGGGAGAGGAAATGGTATCAAGGTTGATGGTTGAAACATTTGAATAACTGTGGGTGTTGAGTGATATGGACTGTAGTTCTAGGGTATTGTTTTGTGTGTCTGGTACTGGATGAATTAGGACTTCTGTTTGCTGTGTCCGTCTTCCTGTACTGATAGTAGGTGAGTCGGGGGTACTGGGGCTTAGGGGTAGTCGTGTCATAGGGGTTTTCCGTCTAGTCACTGTCGGTAGGATGGGGGAGAGTTTGGGGTTGGGTTTTGAGATGATTTCTGCCCCCTGGGAGACCGGTTCGGGTCCCCAGGAGACTACTTTCTTGCCCCTCACTGAGGGAGGGGTGGAGGTGTTTGGGTCAGGAGGGGTTTGTCTTGTAGTCAGATGTAGAGGTGCCCTCTGTGTTTGTAGAGGGCCCTTGTTATATATTGGGTAGGTCGGAAGTCCGTACAGTGGTTTTCGTCTTGGTTTGGGTATGGGGTGGTCAGGTAGTGTCGGTTGTAGGGGGGGCCTGGTTTGGGGTAAGGGGAATGTCTTCTGTCTGTTGGTCTGGTATGGGTGGTCATGTCTGGGTCGTTGAGGTTGCGGTTGTAGGCCATCCAGTGTTGTCTGGCACTGGGTGGGGGTGGGGAGTAGTGGTGTCCGGGGCTGTTGAATTGGAAAGGGCTGAAATGCAGGGGGTAACTTACTGATGACTGGTAGTGGTGGGAATTCCTCTTCATCGGATAATTCCGGGATGGTGGAGAGGGAGCCCTCCAACCTGCTCTTAGGGTTGAGAAAAGTTTTATTGTTCTTAATGATGTTACGTTGCAGTATACCTTCTGTTGCCTTGATGGTGTCCGCCCGGAGTCTCTGGCCATACCGCTTCCTAGCCCATCTGGTAGCTATTTGAAACGCTATGGGGTTGTGTGGTGTGTGGCCGAGGGTATGTATTGTATTGGTGTAATGTTCCCGTAATATAGCCATGTTTGTTTTCATCCAGTTGTCCGTATTGTTTTTGATCTTGTGACGTGTGGTGTCTGATGGTGTGGCCGGTTTGATGAAGTCCGTCAGTCTGGTGACCTGACGCATCATCCCAGGTGGGAAAGTGTTGGTGGTGATTGAATTATCTGTTGTGTGTTTGTGGTGTATAGCCTGTATTAATTGAAATATTTGTTTAGAAGCGGTGCGGGTGGCTGGGTCCGGTACCTGATTCCATGTGTTGGTGGGTGCTGTGTTCATGTTTGTTAACCGGCGTGTATTGTTGTGTTTGTATTGTGCAGCTGAGTGTGTGTTTACAGACATCAGGGGTTGTGGGGCTGTGTTTGTGTGTGTGTGTGTGAGCTGTGGCCTGTGTCCTAGACCACTCATCGGTACGGGCTTTGCTCTGTTAAAAAACATTTTAAAAGTCACTGGAGGGGGCTCTTACCCTGGTAGTGTAGTTGGAGGTCACCTTTGTCCAGTAAATGGCTGATGGCTTGTTCCTCGGCCTTCCTAGTTGGAGCTGGGGTGACGTTTAAGGCAGTGGTCCAGCAGAATGGGGTTCAGGTGCCTTTGGTTGTTGCCTGGTGGGTATCCCTGGTAGTGTAGGTCTCCTTGGTCCAGTAGTTGGCTGGGCCTCCCAAGTTGGAGCTGGGTTGGTGTTGGGCAGTGGTCCAGGAGGATGAGGATGAGTTCCAGGTGTATCCTAGTAAAAGAAGGGAACTCCAAAAAAAACGTCTCAGTATAACCAAGAGCGGGGGGGAGGTCTCCAGAAAAATAATTAATTAATAAGTTTTCCAAAAAAGGATTTTTAGGAAATAAGTCTCTGATAACCTCGTCCCAGCCGGGAGGAGGATCACAAGAAAGGGTTAGGGTTAGGGTTAGGGTTAGGGTTAGGTGAAAACGGTAATATCCGTTGACCCGACAAGTCAGGTCAAACGTTATGCACGGGCCTCTCCTGGGACTGGGGTGCCCCTCACTTGGTAAAATAACCATAAGTATGCACTAATCATGTTGCAGCAACACACTGATTTTTTACAGGTATGTGAAGCATGCTGGGGTAAAATAACCGTAAGTATTGTCTAATAATGTCGTAATAACACACTGATTTTTACAGTTGTGTTAAACATGTTGTCATTACAGCTAAATAAACATCCAATGAACTATATACAAATTTACAAATATGTCTTGAGTCTCTCCGCTCAGCCGAGGGAGGGTAAATGGCTTAGTCAGGTAAGTACAATTTGTCATTTTTGCTTAAAGTCCGGAGGCCCTGTCGCGACGTTTCGAAATTTGTTTATCTTCATCAGGCTAGGGCAGGTAAGTAGGTCAGGTCGAATTAAGAGGTAAGTCATCCCCATGGTGGGTCTCTGGGAGAGCTTGTCCCTGATCTTGCTCCATGAGGCATTTTGTCTTGTCTGAGACTGGCCAAGGAGTTGCAATCATTTATATAGCCCATCTAGCTCCTCCCCCTGGTGAAGTTTCCTTGTCCCTCCGAATCACAGCACTCCAACAAGCACTCATTCCCATACTCCTTATCCATCAATTCCATTAAAATAGGCTCCAATCACACACCTATAGGGATCTCTTGTCCTCTAAATATTAAACACAGTTGGGTGGGGTATACCAGGGAATAAATTGCCTTCTCTCTGAGGTCTTACTGCCTTTTTAGGTCTTTCTTCCTGTACTATACTTGCCCTAAATTACAGAATTGCAAACCAACTGGTTGTGGAAACTATGTTTTTGGTCAATAATCTCAAAGGAGTTAGGTGAGATGTCTCAGGTCACTTGTTCTGTCCAGGGGTCAAAGGTTAGGTTTAGGTAGGGGGTCCCTATGGTTAGGGTTAGGGTAGTGGGACCCTGATTAGGGATATTGATGACTATGTGGTCATAACTGACTAAGGGAATCCAAATTGGTGTGGTTTGTATAGGTTCAAATTAAATTTTGTGTGGTCCTGAGTTAAATTACTCTCCATATCAACTACAAACAGCATTTATTATTTTCCAATAGCATCGTGCCCTGAACCAAAATGGGATGGGGGTAGGGATGAAGGTAAGAGGTGGGTTGAGGGTGTAGAAACCGGGTCCTGGGTCCGTTAATTCCTGTCATTCCAGGTTTCTATATCATTTTGGCTGCTTTTATGGGAGTCGATTCTCCAATATTGGAAGTAACAGGTAAGTAGTGATGTTTAGAGGGGCATCCCATTAAGTGTCCCAGGCGGCACTGGCCAGGGTTAGGTGAAAACGGTAATATCCGTTGACCCGACAAGTCAGGTCAAACGTTATGCACGGGCCTCTCCTGGGACTGGGGTGCCCCTCACTTGGTAAAATAACCATAAGTATGCACTAATCATGTTGCAGCAACACACTGATTTTTTACAGGTATGTGAAGCATGCTGGGGTAAAATAACCGTAAGTATTGTCTAATAATGTCGTAATAACACACTGATTTTTACAGTTGTGTTAAACATGTTGTCATTACAGCTAAATAAACATCCAATGAACTATATACAAATTTACAAATATGTCTTGAGTCTCTCCGCTCAGCCGAGGGAGGGTAAATGGCTTAGTCAGGTAAGTACAATTTGTCATTTTTGCTTAAAGTCCGGAGGCCCTGTCGCGACGTTTCGAAATTTGTTTATCTTCATCAGGCTAGGGCAGGTAAGTAGGTCAGGTCGAATTAAGAGGTAAGTCATCCCCATGGTGGGTCTCTGGGAGAGCTTGTCCCTGATCTTGCTCCATGAGGCATTTTGTCTTGTCTGAGACTGGCCAAGGAGTTGCAATCATTTATATAGCCCATCTAGCTCCTCCCCCTGGTGAAGTTTCCTTGTCCCTCCGAATCACAGCACTCCAACAAGCACTCATTCCCATACTCCTTATCCATCAATTCCATTAAAATAGGCTCCAATCACACACCTATAGGGATCTCTTGTCCTCTAAATATTAAACACAGTTGGGTGGGGTATACCAGGGAATAAATTGCCTTCTCTCTGAGGTCTTACTGCCTTTTTAGGTCTTTCTTCCTGTACTATACTTGCCCTAAATTACAGAATTGCAAACCAACTGGTTGTGGAAACTATGTTTTTGGTCAATAATCTCAAAGGAGTTAGGTGAGATGTCTCAGGTCACTTGTTCTGTCCAGGGGTCAAAGGTTAGGTTTAGGTAGGGGGTCCCTATGGTTAGGGTTAGGGTAGTGGGACCCTGATTAGGGATATTGATGACTATGTGGTCATAACTGACTAAGGGAATCCAAATTGGTGTGGTTTGTATAGGTTCAAATTAAATTTTGTGTGGTCCTGAGTTAAATTACTCTCCATATCAACTACAAACAGCATTTATTATTTTCCAATAGCATCGTGCCCTGAACCAAAATGGGATGGGGGTAGGGATGAAGGTAAGAGGTGGGTTGAGGGTGTAGAAACCGGGTCCTGGGTCCGTTAATTCCTGTCATTCCAGGTTTCTATATCATTTTGGCTGCTTTTATGGGAGTCGATTCTCCAATATTGGAAGTAACAGGTAAGTAGTGATGTTTAGAGGGGCATCCCATTAAGTGTCCCAGGCGGCACTGGCCAGGGTTAGGTGAAAACGGTAATATCCGTTGACCCGACAAGTCAGGTCAAACGTTATGCACGGGCCTCTCCTGGGACTGGGGTGCCCCTCACTTGGTAAAATAACCATAAGTATGCACTAATCATGTTGCAGCAACACACTGATTTTTTACAGGTATGTGAAGCATGCTGGGGTAAAATAACCGTAAGTATTGTCTAATAATGTCGTAATAACACACTGATTTTTACAGTTGTGTTAAACATGTTGTCATTACAGCTAAATAAACATCCAATGAACTATATACAAATTTACAAATATGTCTTGAGTCTCTCCGCTCAGCCGAGGGAGGGTAAATGGCTTAGTCAGGTAAGTACAATTTGTCATTTTTGCTTAAAGTCCGGAGGCCCTGTCGCGACGTTTCGAAATTTGTTTATCTTCATCAGGCTAGGGCAGGTAAGTAGGTCAGGTCGAATTAAGAGGTAAGTCATCCCCATGGTGGGTCTCTGGGAGAGCTTGTCCCTGATCTTGCTCCATGAGGCATTTTGTCTTGTCTGAGACTGGCCAAGGAGTTGCAATCATTTATATAGCCCATCTAGCTCCTCCCCCTGGTGAAGTTTCCTTGTCCCTCCGAATCACAGCACTCCAACAAGCACTCATTCCCATACTCCTTATCCATCAATTCCATTAAAATAGGCTCCAATCACACACCTATAGGGATCTCTTGTCCTCTAAATATTAAACACAGTTGGGTGGGGTATACCAGGGAATAAATTGCCTTCTCTCTGAGGTCTTACTGCCTTTTTAGGTCTTTCTTCCTGTACTATACTTGCCCTAAATTACAGAATTGCAAACCAACTGGTTGTGGAAACTATGTTTTTGGTCAATAATCTCAAAGGAGTTAGGTGAGATGTCTCAGGTCACTTGTTCTGTCCAGGGGTCAAAGGTTAGGTTTAGGTAGGGGGTCCCTATGGTTAGGGTTAGGGTAGTGGGACCCTGATTAGGGTTAGGGTTAGGGTTAGGGTTAGGGTTAGGGTTAGGGTTAGGTTTAGAAGATCTATCTCGATGACTCCCCCCGCTTCGTCCGACGACTGGGCAGTTTGGTCTGGGGAGCCAAAGGCAATGCACTGGCCGACGCACGTTGTCAGCACTCTCACAGTCTCACATATCCCCTTTTGCCGAATTGTTTTTTTAAACTTGATTTGAAGGTTGTTGAATTTTAACGGAGTTGGTTGGGCTATTTTTATCTATAGGCACTATTTTGATTTCCTAGTTTTATGAAACACATCATCAGTAGTGGACCTCAGGGTCATTGGATGTTTCGGCCATTACCACCAGACACCCTCTCCCAAGGAAGGCCCCGCCAGGGTTGATCGGACCCCAGGGTGTGTCCAACTAAGTTTATAGTAATCTAATTGTAAGGTAATTTTAAAAAGGATTCACGGTTTTATTAGGATCAACTGGTTAAGTTTAGGCAATAGATTTAAATGGTTAGGTTTAGGGTTAAGGTTAAGGCTAAGGTTAAGGTTACGTTTTTAAGGTTTAGGGTTAGGTTTAGGCCTCGGCTTCAAGCCTTAGGTTTAGGCATCGGGTTTAATGGTTAGGGTTAGAGTTAAGGTATTGGTTAAGGTTTTAATTCGGATTAAGGTTTAGGTCTCTGGCTCGTCACGACTTTGAAAGGACAGTGTGGTAAAACTCAGCTTTGTGAAACTCACCGTGCTCTGGCCTTGAGCTCCAGTCCTGGTAGAGACTCAGGAGTTAACATCCTTAAAGGTTTAAGCCTCTACAGTGGTTCGACTTTGATAGGACAACTTGGTTAAACTCAAAGGGCTCTGGCATTGAGTTTCAGTCCTATTGGAGACTCAGGAGTTAACATCCTTTAAGGTTAAAGTCTCTTCAGTTGTTCAACTTTAATAGGACAGCTGGGTAATACTCACACACCGCTCTGGGGTCAGCCGGGGTCATCCTTCTGTCGGTTTTGGAAAAAGAGCTAAATGCTATGAAGCTAAGCGCTAGGTAGCTAAGTTCTTTTCTTTGTTCTCTCTCCTTTCAGGAAGTGCTCCCATCATGCATTGCGGAAGGGGCGTGGCCATTTTCTAAAATGGCGTCTGAGAATTCCATCCTATCTGTTTAAAATTGAATAATTATGGGTTTTATTTGTCTGAAAAAGTAATATAATTCTTAATTAATCATTCAACTAATATATAGATATATAATAAATTAATTTAAAACAATTTATATATAATTAATTCATTTAATAATATTAAAATTGTAAAATCTTGGATCTAATCTATTTTTAATCTCTCTTTTCTGTGATTTAACAAGTGAGGGAGACAGAGTTAGAGGGAGAAGCCTGTTCGGGCAAGAGCTCCCTCCCGCCTGTTCGGGCTGACACTCTGTCTCCCCCTTTACTCTCTCACTTACTGAAGTGAGAGAAAGAGGGGAGAAGAGGGATTAAAATTTGCTTTCAAATACTTGAGTATATCGAGGTTCTTCTTAGTGTATTATTTTCCAGAGACTTATTTCTCTCTAATCTATTTTTAATCTCTCTTTTCTGTGATTTAACAAGTGAGGGAGACAGAGTTAGAGGGAGACGCCTGTTCGGGCAAGAGCTCCCTCCCGCCTGTTCGGGCTGACACTCTGTCTCCCCCTTTACTCTCTCACTTACTGAAGTGAGAGAAAGAGGGGAGAAGAGGGATTCAAATTTGCTTTCAAATACTTGAGTATATCGAGGTTCTTCTTAGTGTATTATTTTCCAGAGACTTATTTCTCATCCTTTTTCAGGCTTGTTCTTTTCTTAAGGCAGAGCACCGATCTGAATAAATTTGGTAGGGATATGCAAATCGTTTTTCAAAGAGAGGCAGCTCTTCCGATGGCACGGGCTGGGTTAGGTTTAGAAGATCTATCTCGATGACTCCCCCCGCTTCGTCCGACGACTGGGCAGTTTGGTCTGGGGAGCCAAAGGCAATGCACTGGCCGACGCACGTTGTCAGCACTCTCACAGTCTCACATATCCCCTTTTGCCGAATTGTTTTTTTAAACTTGATTTGAAGGTTGTTGAATTTTAACGGAGTTGGTTGGGCTATTTTTATCTATAGGCACTATTTTGATTTCCTAGTTTTATGAAACACATCATCAGTAGTGGACCTCAGGGTCATTGGATGTTTCGGCCATTACCACCAGACACCCTCTCCCAAGGAAGGCCCCGCCAGGGTTGATCGGACCCCAGGGTGTGTCCAACTAAGTTTATAGTAATCTAATTGTAAGGTAATTTTAAAAAGGATTCACGGTTTTATTAGGATCAACTGGTTAAGTTTAGGCAATAGATTTAAATGGTTAGGTTTAGGGTTAAGGTTAAGGCTAAGGTTAAGGTTACGTTTTTAAGGTTTAGGGTTAGGTTTAGGCCTCGGCTTCAAGCCTTAGGTTTAGGCATCGGGTTTAATGGTTAGGGTTAGAGTTAAGGTATTGGTTAAGGTTTTAATTCGGATTAAGGTTTAGGTCTCTGGCTCGTCACGACTTTGAAAGGACAGTGTGGTAAAACTCAGCTTTGTGAAACTCACCGTGCTCTGGCCTTGAGCTCCAGTCCTGGTAGAGACTCAGGAGTTAACATCCTTAAAGGTTTAAGCCTCTACAGTGGTTCGACTTTGATAGGACAACTTGGTTAAACTCAAAGGGCTCTGGCATTGAGTTTCAGTCCTATTGGAGACTCAGGAGTTAACATCCTTTAAGGTTAAAGTCTCTTCAGTTGTTCAACTTTAATAGGACAGCTGGGTAATACTCACACACCGCTCTGGGGTCAGCCGGGGTCATCCTTCTGTCGGTTTTGGAAAAAGAGCTAAATGCTATGAAGCTAAGCGCTAGGTAGCTAAGTTCTTTTCTTTGTTCTCTCTCCTTTCAGGAAGTGCTCCCATCATGCATTGCGGAAGGGGCGTGGCCATTTTCTAAAATGGCGTCTGAGAATTCCATCCTATCTGTTTAAAATTGAATAATTATGGGTTTTATTTGTCTGAAAAAGTAATATAATTCTAGGGTTAGGGTTAGGGTTAGGGTTAGGGTTAGGGTTAGGATAGGGGAAATTGATCCGCCTCCTTTTAAAGGTGGCGGAAGGTGCGCTGTCCTTCCTCCAGGGGGCTACCTGGTCCCTATTGCGATGGTAGGGACGACCTTGTCGTTTCCCATATACCACCGTCGTCCAACCTCTGTCAATTTGGTCATAAAAGGTCATGTTTGTGTTGTGTGAATTTCTAATATAAGTCTGTGTCGCCTTTGTTATTTATATATAATGAATTATAATTTTTAATATAGTTGTAGTTGTTTTCTATTTATTAAGGAGATATTTATAATAAATTTTGTATATAAAATGTCCAATTTATGAAATAAAATCAAAAACTTCAAAAAATAAAAAAAGTGAAAATAAAAATGAAAAATGAAAAACACGTGACCGAGTCACTCGTGTTAACGTGCCACCTGACGACGTTTCGACCCTCTTGGGTCTTCTTCAGGTCAAAAAGGCACGTATGATGGGATGAAATGGCTACCAGTTCTGAGCAGTGAGGTCTTTCCCCTACGAAGATCAGAGCAACAGTGAGGAGACGGAGGGCTCCTCTATATATAGGCTGGCCCTCAGACTCCTCCCCCCTGTTGATTCTAATGTGAGCTTCACTTCTTGTGGCTGTGAATCATCCTGATACCGTGTATCTATGGATTTTTAAACTTGTTTATATATTTTCTTCTGTTTATAATTTTTTATATATTTTATATTTTTTATAAAAATTAAAAAAGTAACAAAATGAACTTGTGACTTTATGATTTTAAACTGTTCTTGTTCTAACGTATTCATAAACAATGTGTTCTGTATTTGAGCTTGTTAATTTACTATAAAGCAATAAAAAAATAAAAAAATTAAATAAAAACAGAGACTTTAGGTTTAGGCATAGAATAAAAAATGGTTAGGGTTAGGGCTATGATCCCTGGCTAGGTTTTAAACAGAGCAAATATGAATTAGGGTTAGACCCTAGTAATAATTTAGGTTTAGGCATAGAATTAAAAAATGGTTAGGGTTAGGGCTATGATCCTTGGCTAGGTTTTAAACAGAGCAAATCTGAATTAGGGTTAGAC
Organism: Platichthys flesus; assembly: GCF_949316205.1. Classification (NCBI taxonomy): domain Eukaryota; kingdom Metazoa; phylum Chordata; class Actinopteri; order Pleuronectiformes; family Pleuronectidae; genus Platichthys; species Platichthys flesus. The sequence continues at coordinate 25,551 of NW_026910024.1, forward strand.
CCTAGTAATAACTTAGGTTTAGGCATAGAATAATAATTATTTAGGGTTAGGGCTATGATCCCTGGCTAGGTTTTAAACAGAGCAAATATGAATTAGGGTTAGACCCTAGTAATAACTTAGGTTTAGGCATAGAATAAAAAATGGTTAGGGTTAGGGCTATGATCCCTGGCTAGGTTTTAAACAGAGCAAATATGAATTAGGGTTAGACCCTAGTAATAACTTAGGTTTAGGCATAGAATAAAAATTATTTAGGGTTAGGGCTATGATCCATGGCTAGGTTTTAAACAGAGCAAATGTGAATTAGGGTTATACCATAGTAATAACTTAGGTTTAGGCATAGTTCTTCTAAAAAAATGGTTAGGTTTAGGGCAATCTGCCACGTACAGTTCTAATTTCGTCTAATAATTTATATTTAAGCCTATTGGCTCCTTGGTCCCGAGGACAAAGATCCATCTCCTCTCAATTTTTCTCCTGTCCATGTCCGTCCAAGTTGAATTATGTTGGAGGCCTGCTACTTTAATTGACTGTAGTCCATGTAATAAAAAATGTTTAATCAGGGGAGTATCTGTTTTTACTTTGTGTCTCAAATTGTATCTATGTTGTGTCATTCTTGTAGCTATGGGATTTTTGGTTTCTCCTACGTATTGTTTTCTACATTTCTTGCAGAATATTAAATACACACAATTAGATGTTTGTGGTGTAAAATGTTGCTTAATAATAAAATTTGTCTTTGTTTGCATGTTTCTGACAAATTCCATTTTGCAAAATACTTGTGATAAAATGTTGTTTTCCTTCTGATGTAATGGTGTGAGTGTTGCCCTGACCAAAAAATCTTTTAAGTTTTTATTCCTCCTATAAGCCGAAATAACTTGGAACTTATCCAATAGTCCCTGATCTTGAATCATAGTTTTAAAATTGTTTTTAAGTTTGTTATTCATAATTTTGCTTATAGTGGAAAATGTTGTGATCAGAGGAATCATGTTTGTATTCATTTTTGTTTTTTCATCTCTATAGTGCTTTAAACAATGTCTCAAAAATGACCTAGAATATCCTCTATTTCTTAGAGACCTAAACAGTATTTTGCCTGCTGTAACGAAGTCAGAACTTCGTGTACATATTCTGCGGAATCTCATTAGCTGTGATTTTATTAATCCCTTGTATGTGTGCGCAGGATGAAAGCTTGTTTTAAAAAGCAGCGCGTGTGTGTCTGTGTCCTTAAAATGAACTTTGATGTCTAATTTTTGTGTGTGTGCAAATGTCGGTGCTTTAAAAACTGTAGTGTCCAAAAAGTCCACCGAATGGTCATCTGTGACATACTTCAAAGAAATAGAAGCGTCATGTGTATTCAACACTTTAATGAATTCATCAAAACTTTCCCTAGAGTAGGTCCAAATACCCCAAATATCGTCCAAATATCTATAGTAATGAAGCGGCTTTTTGGGGCATTTTGCTAGAGCTTTTTCCTCCCAATCCGCCATAAAAATGTTGGCATAGGCAGGGGCAAATTTTTTGCCCATTGCCGTACCCTTTATTTGTAAATAAAATTGTCCGTTAAATTCAAAATCATTTTTAATAAGATTTATTTCTAATAGTTTTAATATTGCCTGATCTGGCCTTGTAACATCAGGATATTTTGACATTATATTTTTTACAGCCAATAGTCCAGCCTGGGTGTCAATATTAGTATATAGGCTGTCTATATCAATAGTAAAAAATAATGATAATGAATTTTTAGGGATTTTTAAATTTTTGACAATGTCTACAAAATGGTATGTGTCTTTGATGTATGATATGTGTTTTGTAGATAAGGGATTAAGATGATAATCAATAAATTCTGCCGTTTTGTATGTCTCACTACCACAGTCAGAAACAATAGGTCTGCCTGGAGGCACTTCGAATGGTACGGTCCATGTTTGTGGATCCTTGTGGATTTTTGGGAGCATATAGAATCTCCGAGCTCTCGGCTGGTTTTCTCCTTTTAAATACTGTTTTTGTCTACTATTTATATATTTATTCTTATGTAATTTATTTAAAATATTATGAATAACAGGTATTGTTTTTAAATAAATGGGTTCGCTCAGTTTTTTATAATATGTCGGGTTATCTAATTGCCTCTGGGCCTCCATCACGTATTGCTCCCTTCCTAATATCACTACCACACTCCCCTTATCGGCAGGTTTAATAACAATGTGTTTGTTTTGGCTCAGTTGTTTAATAGCTTTTATCTCGTTATACGATAGATTAGACTTTTCTTTGTAACTTTTAAAATGTGTGTTTAGTGTGTCGCAGTCTTTTTGGATCAGAAGATTCACCTGTGGTGGAATCTTATCCGGTGGTGGTGTCCAAATTGAAGGGGCCATGTAAGGCAGAGGTTTTTTCTGCTGTGACTCTTTAAAAAATGAGGCCAACTTTATTTTTCTATGGTAATTTTGAATATCTGTTTCTAATTGTCTTCTCTGATGTTTGTTTATGTCTACTGTTGGGATGAAGGTCAAGCCTTTGTCTAAAAGATCACATTGTGGCTTTGAAAGGTTAAAATCTTTAGCCAATACCAACACATTTTGTGAGGTTGAACTGTTAGCCCCCTCCTTTAGAAGGCTCGTGGGGCCCTGAAGTTTAAAATGGTGGACCAGTGGACCAGCATTGCCTGTGCGGTTTTCTTGGTCCAGTGGATGTTGTCACTTTCCGTAGAAAACAACTTGTCCTCTAGTTTGATGAGGTACGGCATGTTTCTACGGATGTGCTCATTAAGCGTCCGTAAACAGCTTGTCTCTGAAACAGGCAGAGCCGAAGAAAAATTGATCATGGGGATCCAGATCTCAGAGTAGGGAAAGTGCAATTTGGCAGTTCTCAATGCAGACTGCATTTGTTTTACAGAAGTCATTTTGGCCTTCTGACCTCTGCAATTGATGCCAAATGACAAAACCACTTTTTCCACCACAGTTTTGCAGATTACTTTCGCCATTATGGCCTGAGCGTTGCGGAAGTTAGCCCCCGGGTAACTCTCAATCTGTAGGTCCGGGATTGAATAGGGTGGTATTTTGGACAGATTAGAATCCCCAATGATGAGCCACTTTTTAAAGACCGTCAACTCCCAGTCCACCAATTTGCGGTTGGTGTTAATGTGTCTGGTAACCCTGCAACTAGGTGGTTCGGGTGTCGGAGTGAGGTCCAACAACAGATCCTCCACATCGCTGGATTCCGTAACTGTTTCCTTTTGGGGAACCGGAAGTTGGTGAACCATTGCTGAAACTACTTGTTTCTTGGCTACTGCGGTTTGAAGAGGGATCAAGTTTGGTGTGGTGTCTGCCTCTAGTCCATCGCTGGTGTCCAGTGGGGAGTCTTCCAGCAATGGCCTAGTGCAGCGCCTAGCGCGTGGAGGTATAGGCCAGTCATTGTCACTCGAATCTATCTCCAGCGCCGAGCTGTTCTCAGACACAACACAAGTGTTTTGTCTAACCAGTCTGCGTTTTGTCCTTCGTTGTTTGGGAGACAGCTGGGTAGTCGGCAAAACCGTGACGCCTAACCAGTCTGTCCCTGTGTCAGTCCCGGCCGTCACTGTGTTCTTTGCCATGTTGCGTCTTGGGGCCTGTGCCACCACTTGTTCAGTCCGTTGTGGTGTGTGTTGTGTGTTGTGTTGTGCATGTTGTTTGCGTTGTGTAGCTTGTGGCGGTGCAGGCTGTTGTTCCGTGTCAGAAACAGCCTGCCCGTTCTCATATGTTGTTAGCAGCGCCTCTGCGTGATCTACAACCTCCTGTGTGAGCCTGGACAAATTTTTCCGGGCCCACTTAGTAGCCACCTGGAAAGCTGCTTTCCAGTCCCCGGTCAGATCGCTAGAGATCTCCTTGATGGTTGCTTCCAATCCCTCTATGTAATGTTGCTCAAGAATTAGGAGTGTATTGTACCCCCAATTCTTGGCATTCCCCATTATGAGGTCTGATGTGTTGGGAGTGGGTGCTGCTGGTTTGATCATGGTGGTCAGGGTTTCCACCATGTTGGAGATCATCCGGGGTTCTGCTTTACCCGGTTTAACTGCTACATTCTGCAGGTGATGCACCTGTTTAATTACAGAGTGCATTTTCCTTGCCAACCTGCTAAAAGCTGGGTCAGGTGGTATATACTGATCCCGATTGGTCTGTGGTCTGTTACCACCAGGTGGTAGGAATGGAACACGGTTGTTCTGTGGTCTGTTGCCACCAGGGGCCGTGAATCTAAAAGCAGGCCTGCTGTTGTTCTGGCGGGCCACTGCCGCGTAGGATCTGGACTGAGGGCCCAGGTAGCGAGGACCTGGAGGAGGCACTGGCCGGTTAGGATAGGGGAAATTGATCCGCCTCCTTTTAAAGGTGGCGGAAGGTGCGCTGTCCTTCCTCCAGGGGGCTACCTGGTCCCTATTGCGATGGTAGGGACGACCTTGTCGTTTCCCATATACCACCGTCGTCCAACCTCTGTCAATTTGGTCATAAAAGGTCATGTTTGTGTTGTGTGAATTTCTAATATAAGTCTGTGTCGCCTTTGTTATTTATATATAATGAATTATAATTTTTAATATAGTTGTAGTTGTTTTCTATTTATTAAGGAGATATTTATAATAAATTTTGTATATAAAATGTCCAATTTATGAAATAAAATCAAAAACTTCAAAAAATAAAAAAAGTGAAAATAAAAATGAAAAATGAAAAACACGTGACCGAGTCACTCGTGTTAACGTGCCACCTGACGACGTTTCGACCCTCTTGGGTCTTCTTCAGGTCAAAAAGGCACGTATGATGGGATGAAATGGCTACCAGTTCTGAGCAGTGAGGTCTTTCCCCTACGAAGATCAGAGCAACAGTGAGGAGACGGAGGGCTCCTCTATATATAGGCTGGCCCTCAGACTCCTCCCCCCTGTTGATTCTAATGTGAGCTTCACTTCTTGTGGCTGTGAATCATCCTGATACCGTGTATCTATGGATTTTTAAACTTGTTTATATATTTTCTTCTGTTTATAATTTTTTATATATTTTATATTTTTTATAAAAATTAAAAAAGTAACAAAATGAACTTGTGACTTTATGATTTTAAACTGTTCTTGTTCTAACGTATTCATAAACAATGTGTTCTGTATTTGAGCTTGTTAATTTACTATAAAGCAATAAAAAAATAAAAAAATTAAATAAAAACAGAGACTTTAGGTTTAGGCATAGAATAAAAAATGGTTAGGGTTAGGGCTATGATCCCTGGCTAGGTTTTAAACAGAGCAAATATGAATTAGGGTTAGACCCTAGTAATAATTTAGGTTTAGGCATAGAATTAAAAAATGGTTAGGGTTAGGGCTATGATCCTTGGCTAGGTTTTAAACAGAGCAAATCTGAATTAGGGTTAGACCCTAGTAATAACTTAGGTTTAGGCATAGAATAATAATTATTTAGGGTTAGGGCTATGATCCCTGGCTAGGTTTTAAACAGAGCAAATATGAATTAGGGTTAGACCCTAGTAATAACTTAGGTTTAGGCATAGAATAAAAAATGGTTAGGGTTAGGGCTATGATCCCTGGCTAGGTTTTAAACAGAGCAAATATGAATTAGGGTTAGACCCTAGTAATAACTTAGGTTTAGGCATAGAATAAAAATTATTTAGGGTTAGGGCTATGATCCATGGCTAGGTTTTAAACAGAGCAAATGTGAATTAGGGTTATACCATAGTAATAACTTAGGTTTAGGCATAGTTCTTCTAAAAAAATGGTTAGGTTTAGGGCAATCTGCCACGTACAGTTCTAATTTCGTCTAATAATTTATATTTAAGCCTATTGGCTCCTTGGTCCCGAGGACAAAGATCCATCTCCTCTCAATTTTTCTCCTGTCCATGTCCGTCCAAGTTGAATTATGTTGGAGGCCTGCTACTTTAATTGACTGTAGTCCATGTAATAAAAAATGTTTAATCAGGGGAGTATCTGTTTTTACTTTGTGTCTCAAATTGTATCTATGTTGTGTCATTCTTGTAGCTATGGAATTTTTGGTTTCTCCTACGTATTGTTTTCTACATTTCTTGCAGAATATTAAATACACACAATTAGATGTTTGTGGTGTAAAATGTTGCTTAATAATAAAATTTGTCTTTGTTTGCATGTTTCTGACAAATTCCATTTTGCAAAATACTTGTGATAAAATGTTGTTTTCCTTCTGATGTAATGGTGTGAGTGTTGCCCTGACCAAAAAATCTTTTAAGTTTTTATTCCTCCTATAAGCCGAAATAACTTGGAACTTATCCAATAGTCCCTGATCTTGAATCATAGTTTTAAAATTGTTTTTAAGTTTGTTATTCATAATTTTGCTTATAGTGGAAAATGTTGTGATCAGAGGAATCATGTTTGTATTCATTTTTGTTTTTTCATCTCTATAGTGCTTTAAACAATGTCTCAAAAATGACCTAGAATATCCTCTATTTCTTAGAGACCTAAACAGTATTTTGCCTGCTGTAACGAAGTCAGAACTTCGTGTACATATTCTGCGGAATCTCATTAGCTGTGATTTTATTAATCCCTTGTATGTGTGCGCAGGATGAAAGCTTGTTTTAAAAAGCAGCGCGTGTGTGTCTGTGTCCTTAAAATGAACTTTGATGTCTAATTTTTGTGTGTGTGCAAATGTCGGTGCTTTAAAAACTGTAGTGTCCAAAAAGTCCACCGAATGGTCATCTGTGACATACTTCAAAGAAATAGAAGCGTCATGTGTATTCAACACTTTAATGAATTCATCAAAACTTTCCCTAGAGTAGGTCCAAATACCCCAAATATCGTCCAAATATCTATAGTAATGAAGCGGCTTTTTGGGGCATTTTGCTAGAGCTTTTTCCTCCCAATCCGCCATAAAAATGTTGGCATAGGCAGGGGCAAATTTTTTGCCCATTGCCGTACCCTTTATTTGTAAATAAAATTGTCCGTTAAATTCAAAATCATTTTTAATAAGATTTATTTCTAATAGTTTTAATATTGCCTGATCTGGCCTTGTAACATCAGGATATTTTGACATTATATTTTTTACAGCCAATAGTCCAGCCTGGGTGTCAATATTAGTATATAGGCTGTCTATATCAATAGTAAAAAATAATGATAATGAATTTTTAGGGATTTTTAAATTTTTGACAATGTCTACAAAATGGTATGTGTCTTTGATGTATGATATGTGTTTTGTAGATAAGGGATTAAGATGATAATCAATAAATTCTGCCGTTTTGTATGTCTCACTACCACAGTCAGAAACAATAGGTCTGCCTGGAGGCACTTCGAATGGTACGGTCCATGTTTGTGGATCCTTGTGGATTTTTGGGAGCATATAGAATCTCCGAGCTCTCGGCTGGTTTTCTCCTTTTAAATACTGTTTTTGTCTACTATTTATATATTTATTCTTATGTAATTTATTTAAAATATTATGAATAACAGGTATTGTTTTTAAATAAATGGGTTCGCTCAGTTTTTTATAATATGTCGGGTTATCTAATTGCCTCTGGGCCTCCATCACGTATTGCTCCCTTCCTAATATCACTACCACACTCCCCTTATCGGCAGGTTTAATAACAATGTGTTTGTTTTGGCTCAGTTGTTTAATAGCTTTTATCTCGTTATACGATAGATTAGACTTTTCTTTGTAACTTTTAAAATGTGTGTTTAGTGTGTCGCAGTCTTTTTGGATCAGAAGATTCACCTGTGGTGGAATCTTATCCGGTGGTGGTGTCCAAATTGAAGGGGCCATGTAAGGCAGAGGTTTTTTCTGCTGTGACTCTTTAAAAAATGAGGCCAACTTTATTTTTCTATGGTAATTTTGAATATCTGTTTCTAATTGTCTTCTCTGATGTTTGTTTATGTCTACTGTTGGGATGAAGGTCAAGCCTTTGTCTAAAAGATCACATTGTGGCTTTGAAAGGTTAAAATCTTTAGCCAATACCAACACATTTTGTGAGGTTGAACTGTTAGCCCCCTCCTTTAGAAGGCTCGTGGGGCCCTGAAGTTTAAAATGGTGGACCAGTGGACCAGCATTGCCTGTGCGGTTTTCTTGGTCCAGTGGATGTTGTCACTTTCCGTAGAAAACAACTTGTCCTCTAGTTTGATGAGGTACGGCATGTTTCTACGGATGTGCTCATTAAGCGTCCGTAAACAGCTTGTCTCTGAAACAGGCAGAGCCGAAGAAAAATTGATCATGGGGATCCAGATCTCAGAGTAGGGAAAGTGCAATTTGGCAGTTCTCAATGCAGACTGCATTTGTTTTACAGAAGTCATTTTGGCCTTCTGACCTCTGCAATTGATGCCAAATGACAAAACCACTTTTTCCACCACAGTTTTGCAGATTACTTTCGCCATTATGGCCTGAGCGTTGCGGAAGTTAGCCCCCGGGTAACTCTCAATCTGTAGGTCCGGGATTGAATAGGGTGGTATTTTGGACAGATTAGAATCCCCAATGATGAGCCACTTTTTAAAGACCGTCAACTCCCAGTCCACCAATTTGCGGTTGGTGTTAATGTGTCTGGTAACCCTGCAACTAGGTGGTTCGGGTGTCGGAGTGAGGTCCAACAACAGATCCTCCACATCGCTGGATTCCGTAACTGTTTCCTTTTGGGGAACCGGAAGTTGGTGAACCATTGCTGAAACTACTTGTTTCTTGGCTACTGCGGTTTGAAGAGGGATCAAGTTTGGTGTGGTGTCTGCCTCTAGTCCATCGCTGGTGTCCAGTGGGGAGTCTTCCAGCAATGGCCTAGTGCAGCGCCTAGCGCGTGGAGGTATAGGCCAGTCATTGTCACTCGAATCTATCTCCAGCGCCGAGCTGTTCTCAGACACAACACAAGTGTTTTGTCTAACCAGTCTGCGTTTTGTCCTTCGTTGTTTGGGAGACAGCTGGGTAGTCGGCAAAACCGTGACGCCTAACCAGTCTGTCCCTGTGTCAGTCCCGGCCGTCACTGTGTTCTTTGCCATGTTGCGTCTTGGGGCCTGTGCCACCACTTGTTCAGTCCGTTGTGGTGTGTGTTGTGTGTTGTGTTGTGCATGTTGTTTGCGTTGTGTAGCTTGTGGCGGTGCAGGCTGTTGTTCCGTGTCAGAAACAGCCTGCCCGTTCTCATATGTTGTTAGCAGCGCCTCTGCGTGATCTACAACCTCCTGTGTGAGCCTGGACAAATTTTTCCGGGCCCACTTAGTAGCCACCTGGAAAGCTGCTTTCCAGTCCCCGGTCAGATCGCTAGAGATCTCCTTGATGGTTGCTTCCAATCCCTCTATGTAATGTTGCTCAAGAATTAGGAGTGTATTGTACCCCCAATTCTTGGCATTCCCCATTATGAGGTCTGATGTGTTGGGAGTGGGTGCTGCTGGTTTGATCATGGTGGTCAGGGTTTCCACCATGTTGGAGATCATCCGGGGTTCTGCTTTACCCGGTTTAACTGCTACATTCTGCAGGTGATGCACCTGTTTAATTACAGAGTGCATTTTCCTTGCCAACCTGCTAAAAGCTGGGTCAGGTGGTATATACTGATCCCGATTGGTCTGTGGTCTGTTACCACCAGGTGGTAGGAATGGAACACGGTTGTTCTGTGGTCTGTTGCCACCAGGGGCCGTGAATCTAAAAGCAGGCCTGCTGTTGTTCTGGCGGGCCACTGCCGCGTAGGATCTGGACTGAGGGCCCAGGTAGCGAGGACCTGGAGGAGGCACTGGCCGGTTAGGATAGGGGAAATTGATCCGCCTCCTTTTAAAGGTGGCGGAAGGTGCGCTGTCCTTCCTCCAGGGGGCTACCTGGTCCCTATTGCGATGGTAGGGACGACCTTGTCGTTTCCCATATACCACCGTCGTCCAACCTCTGTCAATTTGGTCATAAAAGGTCATGTTTGTGTTGTGTGAATTTCTAATATAAGTCTGTGTCGCCTTTGTTATTTATATATAATGAATTATAATTTTTAATATAGTTGTAGTTGTTTTCTATTTATTAAGGAGATATTTATAATAAATTTTGTATATAAAATGTCCAATTTATGAAATAAAATCAAAAACTTCAAAAAATAAAAAAAGTGAAAATAAAAATGAAAAATGAAAAACACGTGACCGAGTCACTCGTGTTAACGTGCCACCTGACGACGTTTCGACCCTCTTGGGTCTTCTTCAGGTCAAAAAGGCACGTATGATGGGATGAAATGGCTACCAGTTCTGAGCAGTGAGGTCTTTCCCCTACGAAGATCAGAGCAACAGTGAGGAGACGGAGGGCTCCTCTATATATAGGCTGGCCCTCAGACTCCTCCCCCCTGTTGATTCTAATGTGAGCTTCACTTCTTGTGGCTGTGAATCATCCTGATACCGTGTATCTATGGATTTTTAAACTTGTTTATATATTTTCTTCTGTTTATAATTTTTTATATATTTTATATTTTTTATAAAAATTAAAAAAGTAACAAAATGAACTTGTGACTTTATGATTTTAAACTGTTCTTGTTCTAACGTATTCATAAACAATGTGTTCTGTATTTGAGCTTGTTAATTTACTATGAAGCAATAAAAAAATAAAAAAATTAAATAAAAACAGAGACTTTAGGTTTAGGCATAGAATAAAAAATGGTTAGGGTTAGGGCTATGATCCCTGGCTAGGTTTTAAACAGAGCAAATATGAATTAGGGTTAGACCCTAGTAATAATTTAGGTTTAGGCATAGAATTAAAAAATGGTTAGGGTTAGGGCTATGATCCTTGGCTAGGTTTTAAACAGAGCAAATCTGAATTAGGGTTAGACCCTAGTAATAACTTAGGTTTAGGCATAGAATAATAATTATTTAGGGTTAGGGCTATGATCCCTGGGTTAGGGTTAGGGTTAGGGTTAGGGTTAGGGTTAGGGTCAGGGTCAGGGTCAGGGTCAGGGTCAGGGTTAGGGTTAGGGTTAGGGTTAGGGTTAGGGTTAGGGTTAGGGTTAGGGTTAGGGTTAGGGTTAGGGTTAGGGTTAGGTTTTTGGAGTTATCTCGATGACTCCCCCCGCTTCATCCAACGACTGGGCGGTTTGGAATAGGGAGCCAAAGGCAATGCACTGGCCCACGCACGTCATCAATACTCCCCCTTCTTCACATATCCCCTTTACCGAATTGGTTTTAAACCGTAGTTTTCATGTAATAGTTTTCTTATTCGTTTTCTAATGTAAGTTTAGGTTTGGTCTTTAGATGAAAGTGCTTTTTTATTAATTTGATAGGTTTTGATTTTCTTTTTTTGTTTTTGTCCTATATTGAAGTTTTTAAGGAGTTGTTTTGACTTCATGTTTTTGTATTATTTTGTTTGTAAAAAACAATTTGGACTATTTTTAGCTATTTTTTGTTTTTCTAAATCTATATATTAGGTGACACATCATCAGTAGTGTACCTCAGGGTCATTGGATGTTTCGGCCATTACCACCAGACACCCTCTCCCAAGGAAGGCCCCGCTGAGGTTGATCAAACCCCAGGGTGTGTCCCACTAAGTTTATAGTAATCTAATTGTAAGGTAATTTTGAAAAGGATTCACAGTTTTATTTAGGATCAACTGGTTAGGTTTAGGCAATCGGTTTAAATGGTTATGGTTAGGATTAAGGTTATGGTTAGGGTTAAGTTCTAAGGTTAGGGTTAGGTTTAGGCATCGGGTTCAAAGCCTTAGGTTTAGGCACCGGGTTTACTGGTTAGGGTCAGAGTTCAGGCATTGGTTAGGGTTAGAATTCGGGTTATGGTTTTGGTCTCCAGCTCTGAGTTCCAGTCCTAGAAGAGACTCTGGAGTTAGGATCCTTTAAGGTTTGAGCCTCTTCTGTTGCTCGACTTTGATAGGACAGCTGGGTAAAACTCACACACCGCTCAGGGGTCAGCTGGGGTCATCCTTCTCTCGGTTTTTGAACAAGAGCTAAATGTTATTAAGCTTTTTTATTTAGCTTGTTAAAGCTCACCGGGCTTCTGGCTTTGAGTCCAAGTCCTATTAGAGACTCTGGAGTTAGTATCCTTTCAGGTTTAAGCCTCTTCTGTTATTCGACTTTGATAGAACAGCTGGGTAATACTCACATCCTGCTCAGGAGTCAGCTGGAATTGGAGCAACGGGTTCATCCTTCTGTCGGTTTTTGGAGAAATAGCAAAACGCTATGAGGCTAATGGCTAAGGAGCTACATGCTATGAAGCTAAGCGCTAAATGGCTAAATGCTAATCAGTGTTAAACTCTAAGCACTGCTCTGTGTCACTATACACCGCAAGACCCCAGGACATGCTTTTGTCTTAATAAAATAGACTGATCTTGGATTTGCTCCATGAGAGTCAGCTGTGTGCATGTGGGTCAGGTATAGTCTGTGTGTGTCCAACTCTTGTCACGGTTTTTTCTGAGTTTTAAATTGTATACTCTAACACGCTCTTGCTTAAGAGAACTCCCTTTTGGGATGGTAAATATCCTCTCATCTTAATTTTTGGTGGCTTATATCCAGAGATATTTAACAAAAAAAACGGAGAGTTTCAGGAAGTGCTCCCATCATGCATTGCCGAAGGGGCGTGGCCATTTTCTAAAATGGCGTCTGAGAATTCCATCTAATCGGTTTAAAATTGAGTAATTATGGGTTTTATTTGACTGAAAAAGCTATTTAAATTCTTATCGCTGGGGTGGGTATATTTATTCTTGTAAGACAGACAATTTCCAATTGATTATGTGTGTACAGATTGGGAGGTGCCCATAATAAAACACCTTTCTGAATATTATTTAAAAAAAATTGGAAAGTTATAATTGCAATATGAAAAAAAATAATTTTTTCAAGGGAAGCAGGGTCAAGGAGAGAAGCCTGTCCGGGCTAAACCCTCCTCCGCCGGTCCGGGCTGTACACCCTGCCTCCCCCTACTTTCTCCACTCTATGAGAGGAGAGAGGAGAGCAAGAAGGATCAAAATCTAGTGTCCATTTTCTCTGTTTGTTTGGATCTGAAATTATTGTCTTACTTTCAATATTAAAGGATACATTTTTAAGAGTTTAAAATAAATGATCTTTAAACCAAGTGTTGTTATATCTAATGTGTATAACTTGTTGGTTTCTTTTATATATAAAGAATCTTGGTTTATTGTAGATTCCAGGTTCTGAGATGGTTTCGGCAATTCATCTTTATTCCTTCTTTGTGTTCATTGTTTTGGTGGGGATATGCAAACCGTTTTTAAAAAGAGAGTTTGCTCATCCGATGGCACGGGCTGGGTTAGGTTTTTGGAGTTATCTCGATGACTCCCCCCGCTTCATCCAACGACTGGGCGGTTTGGAATAGGGAGCCAAAGGCAATGCACTGGCCCACGCACGTCATCAATACTCCCCCTTCTTCACATATCCCCTTTACCGAATTGGTTTTAAACCGTAGTTTTCATGTAATAGTTTTCTTATTCGTTTTCTAATGTAAGTTTAGGTTTGGTCTTTAGATGAAAGTGCTTTTTTATTAATTTGATAGGTTTTGATTTTCTTTTTTTGTTTTTGTCCTATATTGAAGTTTTTAAGGAGTTGTTTTGACTTCATGTTTTTGTATTATTTTGTTTGTAAAAAACAATTTGGACTATTTTTAGCTATTTTTTGTTTTTCTAAATCTATATATTAGGTGACACATCATCAGTAGTGTACCTCAGGGTCATTGGATGTTTCGGCCATTACCACCAGACACCCTCTCCCAAGGAAGGCCCCGCTGAGGTTGATCAAACCCCAGGGTGTGTCCCACTAAGTTTATAGTAATCTAATTGTAAGGTAATTTTGAAAAGGATTCACAGTTTTATTTAGGATCAACTGGTTAGGTTTAGGCAATCGGTTTAAATGGTTATGGTTAGGATTAAGGTTATGGTTAGGGTTAAGTTCTAAGGTTAGGGTTAGGTTTAGGCATCGGGTTCAAAGCCTTAGGTTTAGGCACCGGGTTTACTGGTTAGGGTCAGAGTTCAGGCATTGGTTAGGGTTAGAATTCGGGTTATGGTTTTGGTCTCCAGCTCTGAGTTCCAGTCCTAGAAGAGACTCTGGAGTTAGGATCCTTTAAGGTTTGAGCCTCTTCTGTTGCTCGACTTTGATAGGACAGCTGGGTAAAACTCACACACCGCTCAGGGGTCAGCTGGGGTCATCCTTCTCTCGGTTTTTGAACAAGAGCTAAATGTTATTAAGCTTTTTTATTTAGCTTGTTAAAGCTCACCGGGCTTCTGGCTTTGAGTCCAAGTCCTATTAGAGACTCTGGAGTTAGTATCCTTTCAGGTTTAAGCCTCTTCTGTTATTCGACTTTGATAGAACAGCTGGGTAATACTCACATCCTGCTCAGGAGTCAGCTGGAATTGGAGCAACGGGTTCATCCTTCTGTCGGTTTTTGGAGAAATAGCAAAACGCTATGAGGCTAATGGCTAAGGAGCTACATGCTATGAAGCTAAGCGCTAAATGGCTAAATGCTAATCAGTGTTAAACTCTAAGCACTGCTCTGTGTCACTATACACCGCAAGACCCCAGGACATGCTTTTGTCTTAATAAAATAGACTGATCTTGGATTTGCTCCATGAGAGTCAGCTGTGTGCATGTGGGTCAGGTATAGTCTGTGTGTGTCCAACTCTTGTCACGGTTTTTTCTGAGTTTTAAATTGTATACTCTAACACGCTCTTGCTTAAGAGAACTCCCTTTTGGGATGGTAAATATCCTCTCATCTTAATTTTTGGTGGCTTATATCCAGAGATATTTAACAAAAAAAACGGAGAGTTTCAGGAAGTGCTCCCATCATGCATTGCCGAAGGGGCGTGGCCATTTTCTAAAATGGCGTCTGAGAATTCCATCTAATCGGTTTAAAATTGAGTAATTATGGGTTTTATTTGACTGAAAAAGCTATTTAAATTCTTATCGCTGGGGTGGGTATATTTATTCTTGTAAGACAGACAATTTCCAATTGATTATGTGTGTACAGATTGGGAGGTGCCCATAATAAAACACCTTTCTGAATATTATTTAAAAAAAATTGGAAAGTTATAATTGCAATATGAAAAAAAATAATTTTTTCAAGGGAAGCAGGGTCAAGGAGAGAAGCCTGTCCGGGCTAAACCCTCCTCCGCCGGTCCGGGCTGTACACCCTGCCTCCCCCTACTTTCTCCACTCTATGAGAGGAGAGAGGAGAGCAAGAAGGATCAAAATCTAGTGTCCATTTTCTCTGTTTGTTTGGATCTGAAATTATTGTCTTACTTTCAATATTAAAGGATACATTTTTAAGAGTTTAAAATAAATGATCTTTAAACCAAGTGTTGTTATATCTAATGTGTATAACTTGTTGGTTTCTTTTATATATAAAGAATCTTGGTTTATTGTAGATTCCAGGTTCTGAGATGGTTTCGGCAATTCATCTTTATTCCTTCTTTGTGTTCATTGTTTTGGTGGGGATATGCAAACCGTTTTTAAAAAGAGAGTTTGCTCATCCGATGGCACGGGCTGGGTTAGGTTTTTGGAGTTATCTCGATGACTCCCCCCGCTTCATCCAACGACTGGGCGGTTTGGAATAGGGAGCCAAAGGCAATGCACTGGCCCACGCACGTCATCAATACTCCCCCTTCTTCACATATCCCCTTTACCGAATTGGTTTTAAACCGTAGTTTTCATGTAATAGTTTTCTTATTCGTTTTCTAATGTAAGTTTAGGTTTGGTCTTTAGATGAAAGTGCTTTTTTATTAATTTGATAGGTTTTGATTTTCTTTTTTTGTTTTTGTCCTATATTGAAGTTTTTAAGGAGTTGTTTTGACTTCATGTTTTTGTATTATTTTGTTTGTAAAAAACAATTTGGACTATTTTTAGCTATTTTTTGTTTTTCTAAATCTATATATTAGGTGACACATCATCAGTAGTGTACCTCAGGGTCATTGGATGTTTCGGCCATTACCACCAGACACCCTCTCCCAAGGAAGGCCCCGCTGAGGTTGATCAAACCCCAGGGTGTGTCCCACTAAGTTTATAGTAATCTAATTGTAAGGTAATTTTGAAAAGGATTCACAGTTTTATTTAGGATCAACTGGTTAGGTTTAGGCAATCGGTTTAAATGGTTATGGTTAGGATTAAGGTTATGGTTAGGGTTAAGTTCTAAGGTTAGGGTTAGGTTTAGGCATCGGGTTCAAAGCCTTAGGTTTAGGCACCGGGTTTACTGGTTAGGGTCAGAGTTCAGGCATTGGTTAGGGTTAGAATTCGGGTTATGGTTTTGGTCTCCAGCTCTGAGTTCCAGTCCTAGAAGAGACTCTGGAGTTAGGATCCTTTAAGGTTTGAGCCTCTTCTGTTGCTCGACTTTGATAGGACAGCTGGGTAAAACTCACACACCGCTCAGGGGTCAGCTGGGGTCATCCTTCTCTCGGTTTTTGAACAAGAGCTAAATGTTATTAAGCTTTTTTATTTAGCTTGTTAAAGCTCACCGGGCTTCTGGCTTTGAGTCCAAGTCCTATTAGAGACTCTGGAGTTAGTATCCTTTCAGGTTTAAGCCTCTTCTGTTATTCGACTTTGATAGAACAGCTGGGTAATACTCACATCCTGCTCAGGAGTCAGCTGGAATTGGAGCAACGGGTTCATCCTTCTGTCGGTTTTTGGAGAAATAGCAAAACGCTATGAGGCTAATGGCTAAGGAGCTACATGCTATGAAGCTAAGCGCTAAATGGCTAAATGCTAATCAGTGTTAAACTCTAAGCACTGCTCTGTGTCACTATACACCGCAAGACCCCAGGACATGCTTTTGTCTTAATAAAATAGACTGATCTTGGATTTGCTCCATGAGAGTCAGCTGTGTGCATGTGGGTCAGGTATAGTCTGTGTGTGTCCAACTCTTGTCACGGTTTTTTCTGAGTTTTAAATTGTATACTCTAACACGCTCTTGCTTAAGAGAACTCCCTTTTGGGATGGTAAATATCCTCTCATCTTAATTTTTGGTGGCTTATATCCAGAGATATTTAACAAAAAAAACGGAGAGTTTCAGGAAGTGCTCCCATCATGCATTGCCGAAGGGGCGTGGCCATTTTCTAAAATGGCGTCTGAGAATTCCATCTAATCGGTTTAAAATTGAGTAATTATGGGTTTTATTTGACTGAAAAAGCTATTTAAATTCTTATCGCTGGGGTGGGTATATTTATTCTTGTAAGACAGACAATTTCCAATTGATTATGTGTGTACAGATTGGGAGGTGCCCATAATAAAACACCTTTCTGAATATTATTTAAAAAAAATTGGAAAGTTATAATTGCAATATGAAAAAAAATAATTTTTTCAAGGGAAGCAGGGTCAAGGAGAGAAGCCTGTCCGGGCTAAACCCTCCTCCGCCGGTCCGGGCTGTACACCCTGCCTCCCCCTACTTTCTCCACTCTATGAGAGGAGAGAGGAGAGCAAGAAGGATCAAAATCTAGTGTCCATTTTCTCTGTTTGTTTGGATCTGAAATTATTGTCTTACTTTCAATATTAAAGGATACATTTTTAAGAGTTTAAAATAAATGATCTTTAAACCAAGTGTTGTTATATCTAATGTGTATAACTTGTTGGTTTCTTTTATATATAAAGAATCTTGGTTTATTGTAGATTCCAGGTTCTGAGACGGTTTCGGCAATTCATCTTTATTCCTTCTTTGTGTTCATTGTTTTGGTGGGGATATGCAAACCGTTTTTAAAAAGAGAGTTTGCTCATCCGATGGCACGGGCTGGGTTAGGTTTTTGGAGTTATCTCGATGACTCCCCCCGCTTCATCCAACGACTGGGCGGTTTGGAATAGGGAGCCAAAGGCAATGCACTGGCCCACGCACGTCATCAATACTCCCCCTTCTTCACATATCCCCTTTACCGAATTGGTTTTAAACCGTAGTTTTCATGTAATAGTTTTCTTATTCGTTTTCTAATGTAAGTTTAGGTTTGGTCTTTAGATGAAAGTGCTTTTTTATTAATTTGATAGGTTTTGATTTTCTTTTTTTGTTTTTGTCCTATATTGAAGTTTTTAAGGAGTTGTTTTGACTTCATGTTTTTGTATTATTTTGTTTGTAAAAAACAATTTGGACTATTTTTAGCTATTTTTTGTTTTTCTAAATCTATATATTAGGTGACACATCATCAGTAGTGTACCTCAGGGTCATTGGATGTTTCGGCCATTACCACCAGACACCCTCTCCCAAGGAAGGCCCCGCTGAGGTTGATCAAACCCCAGGGTGTGTCCCACTAAGTTTATAGTAATCTAATTGTAAGGTAATTTTGAAAAGGATTCACAGTTTTATTTAGGATCAACTGGTTAGGTTTAGGCAATCGGTTTAAATGGTTATGGTTAGGATTAAGGTTATGGTTAGGGTTAAGTTCTAAGGTTAGGGTTAGGTTTAGGCATCGGGTTCAAAGCCTTAGGTTTAGGCACCGGGTTTACTGGTTAGGGTCAGAGTTCAGGCATTGGTTAGGGTTAGAATTCGGGTTATGGTTTTGGTCTCCAGCTCTGAGTTCCAGTCCTAGAAGAGACTCTGGAGTTAGGATCCTTTAAGGTTTGAGCCTCTTCTGTTGCTCGACTTTGATAGGACAGCTGGGTAAAACTCACACACCGCTCAGGGGTCAGCTGGGGTCATCCTTCTCTCGGTTTTTGAACAAGAGCTAAATGTTATTAAGCTTTTTTATTTAGCTTGTTAAAGCTCACCGGGCTTCTGGCTTTGAGTCCAAGTCCTATTAGAGACTCTGGAGTTAGTATCCTTTCAGGTTTAAGCCTCTTCTGTTATTCGACTTTGATAGAACAGCTGGGTAATACTCACATCCTGCTCAGGAGTCAGCTGGAATTGGAGCAACGGGTTCATCCTTCTGTCGGTTTTTGGAGAAATAGCAAAACGCTATGAGGCTAATGGCTAAGGAGCTACATGCTATGAAGCTAAGCGCTAAATGGCTAAATGCTAATCAGTGTTAAACTCTAAGCACTGCTCTGTGTCACTATACACCGCAAGACCCCAGGACATGCTTTTGTCTTAATAAAATAGACTGATCTTGGATTTGCTCCATGAGAGTCAGCTGTGTGCATGTGGGTCAGGTATAGTCTGTGTGTGTCCAACTCTTGTCACGGTTTTTTCTGAGTTTTAAATTGTATACTCTAACACGCTCTTGCTTAAGAGAACTCCCTTTTGGGATGGTAAATATCCTCTCATCTTAATTTTTGGTGGCTTATATCCAGAGATATTTAACAAAAAAAACGGAGAGTTTCAGGAAGTGCTCCCATCATGCATTGCCGAAGGGGCGTGGCCATTTTCTAAAATGGCGTCTGAGAATTCCATCTAATCGGTTTAAAATTGAGTAATTATGGGTTTTATTTGACTGAAAAAGCTATTTAAATTCTTATCGCTGGGGTGGGTATATTTATTCTTGTAAGACAGACAATTTCCAATTGATTATGTGTGTACAGATTGGGAGGTGCCCATAATAAAACACCTTTCTGAATATTATTTAAAAAAAATTGGAAAGTTATAATTGCAATATGAAAAAAAATAATTTTTTCAAGGGAAGCAGGGTCAAGGAGAGAAGCCTGTCCGGGCTAAACCCTCCTCCGCCGGTCCGGGCTGTACACCCTGCCTCCCCCTACTTTCTCCACTCTATGAGAGGAGAGAGGAGAGCAAGAAGGATCAAAATCTAGTGTCCATTTTCTCTGTTTGTTTGGATCTGAAATTATTGTCTTACTTTCAATATTAAAGGATACATTTTTAAGAGTTTAAAATAAATGATCTT
The DNA here is from genome assembly GCF_949316205.1 of Platichthys flesus. Lineage (NCBI taxonomy): Eukaryota > Metazoa > Chordata > Actinopteri > Pleuronectiformes > Pleuronectidae > Platichthys > Platichthys flesus. The sequence goes on from NW_026910024.1 coordinate 45,203, forward strand.
TAAACCAAGTGTTGTTATATCTAATGTGTATAACTTGTTGGTTTCTTTTATATATAAAGAATCTTGGTTTATTGTAGATTCCAGGTTCTGAGATGGTTTCGGCAATTCATCTTTATTCCTTCTTTGTGTTCATTGTTTTGGTGGGGATATGCAAACCGTTTTTAAAAAGAGAGTTTGCTCATCCGATGGCACGGGCTGGGTTAGGTTTTTGGAGTTATCTCGATGACTCCCCCCGCTTCATCCAACGACTGGGCGGTTTGGAATAGGGAGCCAAAGGCAATGCACTGGCCCACGCACGTCATCAATACTCCCCCTTCTTCACATATCCCCTTTACCGAATTGGTTTTAAACCGTAGTTTTCATGTAATAGTTTTCTTATTCGTTTTCTAATGTAAGTTTAGGTTTGGTCTTTAGATGAAAGTGCTTTTTTATTAATTTGATAGGTTTTGATTTTCTTTTTTTGTTTTTGTCCTATATTGAAGTTTTTAAGGAGTTGTTTTGACTTCATGTTTTTGTATTATTTTGTTTGTAAAAAACAATTTGGACTATTTTTAGCTATTTTTTGTTTTTCTAAATCTATATATTAGGTGACACATCATCAGTAGTGTACCTCAGGGTCATTGGATGTTTCGGCCATTACCACCAGACACCCTCTCCCAAGGAAGGCCCCGCTGAGGTTGATCAAACCCCAGGGTGTGTCCCACTAAGTTTATAGTAATCTAATTGTAAGGTAATTTTGAAAAGGATTCACAGTTTTATTTAGGATCAACTGGTTAGGTTTAGGCAATCGGTTTAAATGGTTATGGTTAGGATTAAGGTTATGGTTAGGGTTAAGTTCTAAGGTTAGGGTTAGGTTTAGGCATCGGGTTCAAAGCCTTAGGTTTAGGCACCGGGTTTACTGGTTAGGGTCAGAGTTCAGGCATTGGTTAGGGTTAGAATTCGGGTTATGGTTTTGGTCTCCAGCTCTGAGTTCCAGTCCTAGAAGAGACTCTGGAGTTAGGATCCTTTAAGGTTTGAGCCTCTTCTGTTGCTCGACTTTGATAGGACAGCTGGGTAAAACTCACACACCGCTCAGGGGTCAGCTGGGGTCATCCTTCTCTCGGTTTTTGAACAAGAGCTAAATGTTATTAAGCTTTTTTATTTAGCTTGTTAAAGCTCACCGGGCTTCTGGCTTTGAGTCCAAGTCCTATTAGAGACTCTGGAGTTAGTATCCTTTCAGGTTTAAGCCTCTTCTGTTATTCGACTTTGATAGAACAGCTGGGTAATACTCACATCCTGCTCAGGAGTCAGCTGGAATTGGAGCAACGGGTTCATCCTTCTGTCGGTTTTTGGAGAAATAGCAAAACGCTATGAGGCTAATGGCTAAGGAGCTACATGCTATGAAGCTAAGCGCTAAATGGCTAAATGCTAATCAGTGTTAAACTCTAAGCACTGCTCTGTGTCACTATACACCGCAAGACCCCAGGACATGCTTTTGTCTTAATAAAATAGACTGATCTTGGATTTGCTCCATGAGAGTCAGCTGTGTGCATGTGGGTCAGGTATAGTCTGTGTGTGTCCAACTCTTGTCACGGTTTTTTCTGAGTTTTAAATTGTATACTCTAACACGCTCTTGCTTAAGAGAACTCCCTTTTGGGATGGTAAATATCCTCTCATCTTAATTTTTGGTGGCTTATATCCAGAGATATTTAACAAAAAAAACGGAGAGTTTCAGGAAGTGCTCCCATCATGCATTGCCGAAGGGGCGTGGCCATTTTCTAAAATGGCGTCTGAGAATTCCATCTAATCGGTTTAAAATTGAGTAATTATGGGTTTTATTTGACTGAAAAAGCTATTTAAATTCTTATCGCTGGGGTGGGTATATTTATTCTTGTAAGACAGACAATTTCCAATTGATTATGTGTGTACAGATTGGGAGGTGCCCATAATAAAACACCTTTCTGAATATTATTTAAAAAAAATTGGAAAGTTATAATTGCAATATGAAAAAAAATAATTTTTTCAAGGGAAGCAGGGTCAAGGAGAGAAGCCTGTCCGGGCTAAACCCTCCTCCGCCGGTCCGGGCTGTACACCCTGCCTCCCCCTACTTTCTCCACTCTATGAGAGGAGAGAGGAGAGCAAGAAGGATCAAAATCTAGTGTCCATTTTCTCTGTTTGTTTGGATCTGAAATTATTGTCTTACTTTCAATATTAAAGGATACATTTTTAAGAGTTTAAAATAAATGATCTTTAAACCAAGTGTTGTTATATCTAATGTGTATAACTTGTTGGTTTCTTTTATATATAAAGAATCTTGGTTTATTGTAGATTCCAGGTTCTGAGATGGTTTCGGCAATTCATCTTTATTCCTTCTTTGTGTTCATTGTTTTGGTGGGGATATGCAAACCGTTTTTAAAAAGAGAGTTTGCTCATCCGATGGCACGGGCTGGGTTAGGTTTTTGGAGTTATCTCGATGACTCCCCCCGCTTCATCCAACGACTGGGCGGTTTGGAATAGGGAGCCAAAGGCAATGCACTGGCCCACGCACGTCATCAATACTCCCCCTTCTTCACATATCCCCTTTACCGAATTGGTTTTAAACCGTAGTTTTCATGTAATAGTTTTCTTATTCGTTTTCTAATGTAAGTTTAGGTTTGGTCTTTAGATGAAAGTGCTTTTTTATTAATTTGATAGGTTTTGATTTTCTTTTTTTGTTTTTGTCCTATATTGAAGTTTTTAAGGAGTTGTTTTGACTTCATGTTTTTGTATTATTTTGTTTGTAAAAAACAATTTGGACTATTTTTAGCTATTTTTTGTTTTTCTAAATCTATATATTAGGTGACACATCATCAGTAGTGTACCTCAGGGTCATTGGATGTTTCGGCCATTACCACCAGACACCCTCTCCCAAGGAAGGCCCCGCTGAGGTTGATCAAACCCCAGGGTGTGTCCCACTAAGTTTATAGTAATCTAATTGTAAGGTAATTTTGAAAAGGATTCACAGTTTTATTTAGGATCAACTGGTTAGGTTTAGGCAATCGGTTTAAATGGTTATGGTTAGGATTAAGGTTATGGTTAGGGTTAAGTTCTAAGGTTAGGGTTAGGTTTAGGCATCGGGTTCAAAGCCTTAGGTTTAGGCACCGGGTTTACTGGTTAGGGTCAGAGTTCAGGCATTGGTTAGGGTTAGAATTCGGGTTATGGTTTTGGTCTCCAGCTCTGAGTTCCAGTCCTAGAAGAGACTCTGGAGTTAGGATCCTTTAAGGTTTGAGCCTCTTCTGTTGCTCGACTTTGATAGGACAGCTGGGTAAAACTCACACACCGCTCAGGGGTCAGCTGGGGTCATCCTTCTCTCGGTTTTTGAACAAGAGCTAAATGTTATTAAGCTTTTTTATTTAGCTTGTTAAAGCTCACCGGGCTTCTGGCTTTGAGTCCAAGTCCTATTAGAGACTCTGGAGTTAGTATCCTTTCAGGTTTAAGCCTCTTCTGTTATTCGACTTTGATAGAACAGCTGGGTAATACTCACATCCTGCTCAGGAGTCAGCTGGAATTGGAGCAACGGGTTCATCCTTCTGTCGGTTTTTGGAGAAATAGCAAAACGCTATGAGGCTAATGGCTAAGGAGCTACATGCTATGAAGCTAAGCGCTAAATGGCTAAATGCTAATCAGTGTTAAACTCTAAGCACTGCTCTGTGTCACTATACACCGCAAGACCCCAGGACATGCTTTTGTCTTAATAAAATAGACTGATCTTGGATTTGCTCCATGAGAGTCAGCTGTGTGCATGTGGGTCAGGTATAGTCTGTGTGTGTCCAACTCTTGTCACGGTTTTTTCTGAGTTTTAAATTGTATACTCTAACACGCTCTTGCTTAAGAGAACTCCCTTTTGGGATGGTAAATATCCTCTCATCTTAATTTTTGGTGGCTTATATCCAGAGATATTTAACAAAAAAAACGGAGAGTTTCAGGAAGTGCTCCCATCATGCATTGCCGAAGGGGCGTGGCCATTTTCTAAAATGGCGTCTGAGAATTCCATCTAATCGGTTTAAAATTGAGTAATTATGGGTTTTATTTGACTGAAAAAGCTATTTAAATTCTTATCGCTGGGGTGGGTATATTTATTCTTGTAAGACAGACAATTTCCAATTGATTATGTGTGTACAGATTGGGAGGTGCCCATAATAAAACACCTTTCTGAATATTATTTAAAAAAAATTGGAAAGTTATAATTGCAATATGAAAAAAAATAATTTTTTCAAGGGAAGCAGGGTCAAGGAGAGAAGCCTGTCCGGGCTAAACCCTCCTCCGCCGGTCCGGGCTGTACACCCTGCCTCCCCCTACTTTCTCCACTCTATGAGAGGAGAGAGGAGAGCAAGAAGGATCAAAATCTAGTGTCCATTTTCTCTGTTTGTTTGGATCTGAAATTATTGTCTTACTTTCAATATTAAAGGATACATTTTTAAGAGTTTAAAATAAATGATCTTTAAACCAAGTGTTGTTATATCTAATGTGTATAACTTGTTGGTTTCTTTTATATATAAAGAATCTTGGTTTATTGTAGATTCCAGGTTCTGAGATGGTTTCGGCAATTCATCTTTATTCCTTCTTTGTGTTCATTGTTTTGGTGGGGATATGCAAACCGTTTTTAAAAAGAGAGTTTGCTCATCCGATGGCACGGGCTGGGTTAGGTTTTTGGAGTTATCTCGATGACTCCCCCCGCTTCATCCAACGACTGGGCGGTTTGGAATAGGGAGCCAAAGGCAATGCACTGGCCCACGCACGTCATCAATACTCCCCCTTCTTCACATATCCCCTTTACCGAATTGGTTTTAAACCGTAGTTTTCATGTAATAGTTTTCTTATTCGTTTTCTAATGTAAGTTTAGGTTTGGTCTTTAGATGAAAGTGCTTTTTTATTAATTTGATAGGTTTTGATTTTCTTTTTTTGTTTTTGTCCTATATTGAAGTTTTTAAGGAGTTGTTTTGACTTCATGTTTTTGTATTATTTTGTTTGTAAAAAACAATTTGGACTATTTTTAGCTATTTTTTGTTTTTCTAAATCTATATATTAGGTGACACATCATCAGTAGTGTACCTCAGGGTCATTGGATGTTTCGGCCATTACCACCAGACACCCTCTCCCAAGGAAGGCCCCGCTGAGGTTGATCAAACCCCAGGGTGTGTCCCACTAAGTTTATAGTAATCTAATTGTAAGGTAATTTTGAAAAGGATTCACAGTTTTATTTAGGATCAACTGGTTAGGTTTAGGCAATCGGTTTAAATGGTTATGGTTAGGATTAAGGTTATGGTTAGGGTTAAGTTCTAAGGTTAGGGTTAGGTTTAGGCATCGGGTTCAAAGGGTTAGGGTTAGGGTTAGGGTTAGGGTTAGGGTTAGGGTTAGGGTTAGGGTTAGGGTTAGGGTTAGGGTTAGGGTTAGGGTTAGGGTTAGGGTTAGGGTTAGGGTTAGGGTTAGGGTTAGGGTTAGGGTTAGGGTTAGGGTTAGGGTTAGGGTTAGGGTTAGGGTTAGGGTTAGGGTTAGGGTTAGGGTTAGGGTTAGGGTTAGGGTTAGGGTTAGGGTTAGGGTTAGGGTTAGGGTTAGGGTTAGGGTTAGGGTTAGGGTTAGGGTTAGGGTTAGGGTTAGGGTTAGGGTTAGGGTTAGGGTTAGGGTTAGGGTTAGGGTTAGGGTTAGGGTTAGGGTTAGGGTTAGGGTTAGGGTTAGGGTTAGGGTTAGGGTTAGGGTTAGGGTTAGGGTTAGGGTTAGGGTTAGGGTTAGGGTTAGGGTTAGGGTTAGGGTTAGGGTTAGGGTTAGGGTTAGGGTTAGGGTTAGGGTTAGGGTTAGGGTTAGGGTTAGGGTTAGGGTTAGGGTTAGGGTTAGGGTTAGGGTTAGGGTTAGGGTTAGGGTTAGGGTTAGGGTTAGGGTTAGGGTTAGGGTTAGGGTTAGGGTTAGGGTTAGGGTTAGGGTTAGGGTTAGGGTTAGGGTTAGGGTTAGGGTTAGGGTTAGGGTTAGGGTTAGGGTTAGGGTTAGGGTTAGGGTTAGGGTTAGGGTTAGGGTTAGGGTTAGGGTTAGGGTTAGGGTTAGGGTTAGGGTTAGGGTTAGGGTTAGGGTTAGGGTTAGGGTTAGGGTTAGGGTTAGGGTTAGGGTTAGGGTTAGGGTTAGGGTTAGGGTTAGGGTTAGGGTTAGGGTTAGGGTTAGGGTTAGGGTTAGGGTTAGGGTTAGGGTTAGGGTTAGGGTTAGGGTTAGGGTTAGGGTTAGGGTTAGGGTTAGGGTTAGGGTTAGGGTTAGGGTTAGGGTTAGGGTTAGGGTTAGGGTTAGGGTTAGGGTTAGGGTTAGGGTTAGGGTTAGGGTTAGGGTTAGGGTTAGGGTTAGGGTTAGGGTTAGGGTTAGGGTTAGGGTTAGGGTTAGGGTTAGGGTTAGGGTTAGGGTTAGGGTTAGGGTTAGGGTTAGGGTTAGGGTTAGGGTTAGGGTTAGGGTTAGGGTTAGGGTTAGGGTTAGGGTTAGGGTTAGGGTTAGGGTTAGGGTTAGGGTTAGGGTTAGGGTTAGGGTTAGGGTTAGGGTTAGGGTTAGGGTTAGGGTTAGGGTTAGGGTTAGGGTTAGGGTTAGGGTTAGGGTTAGGGTTAGGGTTAGGGTTAGGGTTAGGGTTAGGGTTAGGGTTAGGGTTAGGGTTAGGGTTAGGGTTAGGGTTAGGGTTAGGGTTAGGGTTAGGGTTAGGGTTAGGGTTAGGGTTAGGGTTAGGGTTAGGGTTAGGGTTAGGGTTAGGGTTAGGGTTAGGGTTAGGGTTAGGGTTAGGGTTAGGGTTAGGGTTAGGGTTAGGGTTAGGGTTAGGGTTAGGGTTAGGGTTAGGGTTAGGGTTAGGGTTAGGGTTAGGGTTAGGGTTAGGGTTAGGGTTAGGGTTAGGGTTAGGGTTAGGGTTAGGGTTAGGGTTAGGGTTAGGGTTAGGGTTAGGGTTAGGGTTAGGGTTAGGGTTAGGGTTAGGGTTAGGGTTAGGGTTAGGGTTAGGGTTAGGGTTAGGGTTAGGGTTAGGGTTAGGGTTAGGGTTAGGGTTAGGGTTAGGGTTAGGGTTAGGGTTAGGGTTAGGGTTAGGGTTAGGGTTAGGGTTAGGGTTAGGGTTAGGGTTAGGGTTAGGGTTAGGGTTAGGGTTAGGGTTAGGGTTAGGGTTAGGGTTAGGGTTAGGGTTAGGGTTAGGGTTAGGGTTAGGGTTAGGGTTAGGGTTAGGGTTAGGGTTAGGGTTAGGGTTAGGGTTAGGGTTAGGGTTAGGGTTAGGGTTAGGGTTAGGGTTAGGGTTAGGGTTAGGGTTAGGGTTAGGGTTAGGGTTAGGGTTAGGGTTAGGGTTAGGGTTAGGGTTAGGGTTAGGGTTAGGGTTAGGGTTAGGGTTAGGGTTAGGGTTAGGGTTAGGGTTAGGGTTAGGGTTAGGGTTAGGGTTAGGGTTAGGGTTAGGGTTAGGGTTAGGGTTAGGGTTAGGGTTAGGGTTAGGGTTAGGGTTAGGGTTAGGGTTAGGGTTAGGGTTAGGGTTAGGGTTAGGGTTAGGGTTAGGGTTAGGGTTAGGGTTAGGGTTAGGGTTAGGGTTAGGGTTAGGGTTAGGGTTAGGGTTAGGGTTAGGGTTAGGGTTAGGGTTAGGGTTAGGGTTAGGGTTAGGGTTAGGGTTAGGGTTAGGGTTAGGGTTAGGGTTAGGGTTAGGGTTAGGGTTAGGGTTAGGGTTAGGGTTAGGGTTAGGGTTAGGGTTAGGGTTAGGGTTAGGGTTAGGGTTAGGGTTAGGGTTAGGGTTAGGGTTAGGGTTAGGGTTAGGGTTAGGGTTAGGGTTAGGGTTAGGGTTAGGGTTAGGGTTAGGGTTAGGGTTAGGGTTAGGGTTAGGGTTAGGGTTAGGGTTAGGGTTAGGGTTAGGGTTAGGGTTAGGGTTAGGGTTAGGGTTAGGGTTAGGGTTAGGGTTAGGGTTAGGGTTAGGGTTAGGGTTAGGGTTAGGGTTAGGGTTAGGGTTAGGGTTAGGGTTAGGGTTAGGGTTAGGGTTAGGGTTAGGGTTAGGGTTAGGGTTAGGGTTAGGGTTAGGGTTAGGGTTAGGGTTAGGGTTAGGGTTAGGGTTAGGGTTAGGGTTAGGGTTAGGGTTAGGGTTAGGGTTAGGGTTAGGGTTAGGGTTAGGGTTAGGGTTAGGGTTAGGGTTAGGGTTAGGGTTAGGGTTAGGGTTAGGGTTAGGGTTAGGGTTAGGGTTAGGGTTAGGGTTAGGGTTAGGGTTAGGGTTAGGGTTAGGGTTAGGGTTAGGGTTAGGGTTAGGGTTAGGGTTAGGGTTAGGGTTAGGGTTAGGGTTAGGGTTAGGGTTAGGGTTAGGGTTAGGGTTAGGGTTAGGGTTAGGGTTAGGGTTAGGGTTAGGGTTAGGGTTAGGGTTAGGGTTAGGGTTAGGGTTAGGGTTAGGGTTAGGGTTAGGGTTAGGGTTAGGGTTAGGGTTAGGGTTAGGGTTAGGGTTAGGGTTAGGGTTAGGGTTAGGGTTAGGGTTAGGGTTAGGGTTAGGGTTAGGGTTAGGGTTAGGGTTAGGGTTAGGGTTAGGGTTAGGGTTAGGGTTAGGGTTAGGGTTAGGGTTAGGGTTAGGGTTAGGGTTAGGGTTAGGGTTAGGGTTAGGGTTAGGGTTAGGGTTAGGGTTAGGGTTAGGGTTAGGGTTAGGGTTAGGGTTAGGGTTAGGGTTAGGGTTAGGGTTAGGGTTAGGGTTAGGGTTAGGGTTAGGGTTAGGGTTAGGGTTAGGGTTAGGGTTAGGGTTAGGGTTAGGGTTAGGGTTAGGGTTAGGGTTAGGGTTAGGGTTAGGGTTAGGGTTAGGGTTAGGGTTAGGGTTAGGGTTAGGGTTAGGGTTAGGGTTAGGGTTAGGGTTAGGGTTAGGGTTAGGGTTAGGGTTAGGGTTAGGGTTAGGGTTAGGGTTAGGGTTAGGGTTAGGGTTAGGGTTAGGGTTAGGGTTAGGGTTAGGGTTAGGGTTAGGGTTAGGGTTAGGGTTAGGGTTAGGGTTAGGGTTAGGGTTAGGGTTAGGGTTAGGGTTAGGGTTAGGGTTAGGGTTAGGGTTAGGGTTAGGGTTAGGGTTAGGGTTAGGGTTAGGGTTAGGGTTAGGGTTAGGGTTAGGGTTAGGGTTAGGGTTAGGGTTAGGGTTAGGGTTAGGGTTAGGGTTAGGGTTAGGGTTAGGGTTAGGGTTAGGGTTAGGGTTAGGGTTAGGGTTAGGGTTAGGGTTAGGGTTAGGGTTAGGGTTAGGGTTAGGGTTAGGGTTAGGGTTAGGGTTAGGGTTAGGGTTAGGGTTAGGGTTAGGGTTAGGGTTAGGGTTAGGGTTAGGGTTAGGGTTAGGGTTAGGGTTAGGGTTAGGGTTAGGGTTAGGGTTAGGGTTAGGGTTAGGGTTAGGGTTAGGGTTAGGGTTAGGGTTAGGGTTAGGGTTAGGGTTAGGGTTAGGGTTAGGGTTAGGGTTAGGGTTAGGGTTAGGGTTAGGGTTAGGGTTAGGGTTAGGGTTAGGGTTAGGGTTAGGGTTAGGGTTAGGGTTAGGGTTAGGGTTAGGGTTAGGGTTAGGGTTAGGGTTAGGGTTAGGGTTAGGGTTAGGGTTAGGGTTAGGGTTAGGGTTAGGGTTAGGGTTAGGGTTAGGGTTAGGGTTAGGGTTAGGGTTAGGGTTAGGGTTAGGGTTAGGGTTAGGGTTAGGGTTAGGGTTAGGGTTAGGGTTAGGGTTAGGGTTAGGGTTAGGGTTAGGGTTAGGGTTAGGGTTAGGGTTAGGGTTAGGGTTAGGGTTAGGGTTAGGGTTAGGGTTAGGGTTAGGGTTAGGGTTAGGGTTAGGGTTAGGGTTAGGGTTAGGGTTAGGGTTAGGGTTAGGGTTAGGGTTAGGGTTAGGGTTAGGGTTAGGGTTAGGGTTAGGGTTAGGGTTAGGGTTAGGGTTAGGGTTAGGGTTAGGGTTAGGGTTAGGGTTAGGGTTAGGGTTAGGGTTAGGGTTAGGGTTAGGGTTAGGGTTAGGGTTAGGGTTAGGGTTAGGGTTAGGGTTAGGGTTAGGGTTAGGGTTAGGGTTAGGGTTAGGGTTAGGGTTAGGGTTAGGGTTAGGGTTAGGGTTAGGGTTAGGGTTAGGGTTAGGGTTAGGGTTAGGGTTAGGGTTAGGGTTAGGGTTAGGGTTAGGGTTAGGGTTAGGGTTAGGGTTAGGGTTAGGGTTAGGGTTAGGGTTAGGGTTAGGGTTAGGGTTAGGGTTAGGGTTAGGGTTAGGGTTAGGGTTAGGGTTAGGGTTAGGGTTAGGGTTAGGGTTAGGGTTAGGGTTAGGGTTAGGGTTAGGGTTAGGGTTAGGGTTAGGGTTAG
>NW_026910025.1:0-34162 GCF_949316205.1 Platichthys flesus
TTTCCAGCGCTTTTCTGCACCTTAGGCTGATCTGTGATGAAAACATGAAGATTTCAACCAAAGTTGCTAAAATAGGCTTCTCTCACCGTTTCCAGCGCTTTTCTGCACCTTAGGCTGATCTGTGATGAAAACATGAAGATTTCAACCAAAGTTGCTAAAATAGGCTTCTCTCACCGTTTCCAGCGCTTTTCTGCACCTTAGGCTGATCTGTGATGAAAACATGAAGATTTCAACCAAAGTTGCTAAAATAGGCTTCTCTCACCGTTTCCAGCGCTTTTCTGCACCTTAGGCTGATCTGTGATGAAAACATGAAGATTTCAACCAAAGTTGCTAAAATAGGCTTCTCTCACCGTTTCCAGCGCTTTTCTGCACCTTAGGCTGATCTGTGATGAAAACATGAAGATTTCAACCAAAGTTGCTAAAATAGGCTTCTCTCACCGTTTCCAGCGCTTTTCTGCACCTTAGGCTGATCTGTGATGAAAACATGAAGATTTCAACCAAAGTTGCTAAAATAGGCTTCTCTCACCGTTTCCAGCGCTTTTCTGCACCTTAGGCTGATCTGTGATGAAAACATGAAGATTTCAACCAAAGTTGCTAAAATAGGCTTCTCTCACCGTTTCCAGCGCTTTTCTGCACCTTGTGCAATTTAGACTGAAAAAACTGTTCAGTTGCAACTTTTTCATTGGGGATTCCAAAACTTAAAATCATTTGTTTAAAGAATTCCTTTAGAGTTGAAACCAAGATTTCAAATTACCCTTTTTCATTATAAACATCCACTGTAAGCATGGTGAGTATCAAGCAATATGACTGCAGACCTTTTGAGAAAATACGTTGATGAGTGACCCTATTTCATTATGGCAGTCAAACAGCACTGATTTTCAGCTTTAGTCAATGAAACCTCCAAACATCAACCAAAGGTGCTAAAACAGGCTTATCTCACCGTTTCCAGCACTTTTCTGCACCTTAGGCTGATCTGTGATGAAAACATGAAGATTTCAACCAAAGTTGCTAAAATAGGCTTCTCTCACCGTTTCCAGCGCTTTTCTGCACCTTAGGCTGATCTGTGATGAAAACATGAAGATTTAAACCAAAGTTGCTAAAATAGGCTTCTCTCACCGTTTCCAGCGCTTTTCTGCACCTTAGGCTGATCTGTGATGAAAACATGAAGATTTCAACCAAAGTTGCTAAAATAGGCTTCTCTCACCGTTTCCAGCGCTTTTCTGCACCTTAGGCTGATCTGTGATGAAAACATGAAGATTTCAACCAAAGTTGCTAAAATAGGCTTCTCTCACCGTTTCCAGCGCTTTTCTGCACCTTAGGCTGATCTGTGATGAAAACATGAAGATTTCAACCAAAGTTGCTAAAATAGGCTTCTCTCACCGTTTCCAGCGCTTTTCTGCACCTTAGGCTGATCTGTGATGAAAACATGAAGATTTCAACCAAAGTTGCTAAAATAGGCTTCTCTCACCGTTTCCAGCGCTTTTCTGCACCTTAGGCTGATCTGTGATGAAAACATGAAGATTTCAACCAAAGTTGCTAAAATAGGCTTCTCTCACCGTTTCCAGCACTTTTCTGCACCTTAGGCTGATCTGTGATGAAAACATGAAGATTTCAACCAAAGTTGCTAAAATAGGCTTCTCTCACCGTTTCCAGCGCTTTTCTGCACCTTAGGCTGATCTGTGATGAAAACATGAAGATTTCAACCAAAGTTGCTAAAATAGGCTTCTCTCACCGTTTCCAGCGCTTTCTGCACCTTAGGCTGATCTGTGATGAAAACATGAAGATTTCAACCAAAGTTGCTAAAATAGGCTTCTCTCACCGTTTCCAGCGCTTTTCTGCACCTTAGGCTGATCTGTGATGAAAACATGAAGATTTCAACCAAAGTTGCTAGAATAGGCTTCTCTCACCGTTTCCAGCGCTTTTCTGCACCTTAGGCTGATCTGTGATGAAAACATGAAGATTTCAACAAAGTTGCTAAAATAGGCTTCTCTCACCGTTTCCAGCGCTTTTCTGCACCTTAGGCTGATCTGTGATGAAAACATGAAGATTTCAACCAAAGTTGCTAAAATAGGCTTCTCTCACCGTTTCCAGCGCTTTTCTGCACCTTAGGCTGATCTGTGATGAAACATGAAGATTTCAACCAAAGTTGCTAAAATAGGCTTCTCTCACCGTTTCCAGCGCTTTTCTGCACCTTAGGCTGATCTGTGATGAAAACATGAAGATTTCAACCAAAGTTGCTAAAATAGGCTTCTCTCACCGTTTCCAGCGCTTTTCTGCACCTTAGGCTGATCTGTGATGAAAACATGAAGATTTCAACCAAAGTTGCTAAAATAGGCTTCTCTCACCGTTTCCAGCGCTTTTCTGCACCTTAGGCTGATCTGTGATGAAAATATGAAGATTTCAACCAAAGTTGCTAAAATAGGCTTCTCTCACCGTTTCCAGCGCTTTTCTGCACCTTGTGCCATTTAGACTGAAAAAACTGTTCAGTTGCAACTTTTTCATTGGGGATTCAAAACTTAAAATCATTTGTTTAAAGAATTCCTTTAGAGTTGAAACCAAGATTTCAAATTACCCTTTTTCATTATAAACATCCACTGTAAGCATGGTGAGTATCAAGCAATATGACTGCAGACCTTTTGAGAAAATACGTTGATGAGTGACCCTATTTCATTATGGCAGTCAAACAGCACTGATTTTCAGCTTTAGTCCATGAAACCTCCAAACATCAACCAAAGGTGCTAAAACAGGCTTATCTCACCGTTTCCTGCACCTTAGGCTGATCTGTGATGAAAACATGAAGATTTCAACCAAAGTTGCTAAAATAGGCTTCTCTCACCGTTTCCAGCGCTTTTCTGCACCTTAGGCTGATCTGTGATGAAAACATGAAGATTTCAACCAAAGTTGCTAAAATAGGCTTCTCTCACCGTTTCCAGCGCTTTTCTGCACCTTAGGCTGATCTGTGATGAAAACATGAAGATTTCAACCAAAGTTGCTAAAATAGGCTTCTCTCACCGTTTCCAGCGCTTTTCTGCACCTTAGGCTGATCTGTGATGAAAACATGAAGATTTCAACCAAAGTTGCTAAAATAGGCTTCTCTCACCGTTTCCAGCGCTTTTCTGCACCTTAGGCTGATCTGTGATGAAAACATGAAGATTTCAACCAAAGTTGCTAAAATAGGCTTCTCTCACCGTTTCCAGCGCTTTTCTGCACCTTAGGCTGATCTGTGATGAAAACATGAAGATTTCAACCAAAGTTGCTAAAATAGGCTTCTCTCACCGTTTCCAGCGCTTTTCTGCACCTTAGGCTGATCTGTGATGAAAACATGAAGATTTCAACCAAAGTTGCTAAAATAGGCTTCTCTCACCGTTTCCAGCGCTTTTCTGCACCTTAGGCTGATCTGTGATGAAAACATGAAGATTTCAACCAAAGTTGCTAAAATAGGCTTCTCTCACCGTTTCCAGCGCTTTTCTGCACCTTAGGCTGATCTGTGATGAAAACATGAAGATTTCAACCAAAGTTGCTAAAATAGGCTTCTCTCACCGTTTCCAGCGCTTTTCTGCACCTTAGGCTGATCTGTGATGAAAACATGAAGATTTCAACCAAAGTTGCTAAAATAGGCTTCTCTCACCGTTTCCAGCGCTTTTCTGCACCTTAGGCTGATCTGTGATGAAAATATGAAGATTTCAACCAAAGTTGCTAAAATAGGCTTCTCTCACCGTTTCCAGCGCTTTTCTGCACCTTGTGCAATTTAGACTGAAAAAACTGTTCAGTTGCAACTTTTTCATTGGGGATTCCAAAACTTAAAATCATTTGTTTAAAGAATTCCTTTAGAGTTGAAACCAAGATTTCAAATTACCCTTTTTCATTATAAACATCCACTGTAAGCATGGTGAGTATCAAGCAATATGACTGCAGACCTTTTGAGAAAATACGTTGATGAGTGACCCTATTTCATTATGGCAGTCAAACAGCACTGATTTTCAGCTTTAGTCAATGAAACCTCCAAACATCAACCAAAGGTGCTAAAACAGGCTTATCTCACCGTTTCCAGCACTTTTCTGCACCTTAGGCTGATCTGTGATGAAAACATGAAGATATCAACCAAAGTTGCTAAAATAGGCTTCTCTCACCGTTTCCAGCGCTTTTCTGCACCTTAGGCTGATCTGTGATGAAAACATGAAGATTTCAACCAAAGTTGCTAAAATAGGCTTCTCTCACCGTTTCCAGCGCTTTTCTGCACCTTAGGCTGATCTGTGATGAAAACATGAAGATTTCAACCAAAGTTGCTAAAATAGGCTTCTCTCACCGTTTCCAGCGCTTTTCTGCACCTTAGGCTGATCTGTGATGAAAACATGAAGATTTCAACCAAAGTTGCTAAAATAGGCTTCTCTCACCGTTTCCAGCGCTTTTCTGCACCTTAGGCTGATCTGTGATGAAAACATGAAGATTTCAACCAAAGTTGCTAAAATAGGCTTCTCTCACCGTTTCCAGCGCTTTTCTGCACCTTAGGCTGATCTGTGATGAAAACATGAAGATTTCAACCAAAGTTGCTAAAATAGGCTTCTCTCACCGTTTCCAGCGCTTTTCTGCACCTTAGGCTGATCTGTGATGAAAACATGAAGATTTCAACCAAAGTTGCTAAAATAGGCTTCTCTCACCGTTTCCAGCGCTTTTCTGCACCTTAGGCTGATCTGTGATGAAAATATGAAGATTTCAACCAAAGTTGCTAAAATAGGCTTCTCTCACCGTTTCCAGCGCTTTTCTGCACCTTGTGCCATTTAGACTGAAAAAACTGTTCAGTTGCAACTTTTTCATTGGGGATTCCAAAACTTAAAATCATTTGTTTAAAGAATTCCTTTAGAGTTGAAACCAAGATTTCAAATTACCCTTTTTCATTATAAACATCCACTGTAAGCATGGTGAGTATCAAGCAATATGACTGCAGACCTTTTGAGAAAATACGTTGATGAGTGACCCTATTTCATTATGGCAGTCAAACAGCACTGATTTTCAGCTTTAGTCCATGAAACCTCCAAACATCAACCAAAGGTGCTAAAACAGGCTTATCTCACCGTTTCCAGCACTTTTCTGCACCTTAGGCTGATCTGTGATGAAAACATGAAGATTTCAACCAAAGTTGCTAAAGAAGGCTTCTCTCACCGTTTCCAGCGCTTTTCTGCACCTTAGGCTGATCTGTGATGAAAACATGAAGATTTCAACCAAAGTTGCTAAAATAGGCTTCTCTCACCGTTTCCAGCGCTTTTCTGCACCTTAGGCTGATCTGTGATGAAAACATGAAGATTTCAACCAAAGTTGCTAAAATAGGCTTCTCTCACCGTTTCCAGCGCTTTTCTGCACCTTAGGCTGATCTGTGATGAAAACATGAAGATTTCAACCAAAGTTGCTAAAATAGGCTTCTCTCACCGTTTCCAGCGCTTTTCTGCACCTTAGGCTGATCTGTGATGAAAACATGAAGATTTCAACCAAAGTTGCTAAAATAGGCTTCTCTCACCGTTTCCAGCGCTTTTCTGCACCTTAGGCTGATCTGTGATGAAAACATGAAGATTTCAACCAAAGTTGCTAAAATAGGCTTCTCTCACCGTTTCCAGCGCTTTTCTGCACCTTAGGCTGATCTGTGATGAAAAAATGAAGATTTCAACCAAAGTTGCTAAAATAGGCTTCTCTCACCGTTTCCAGCGCTTTTCTGCACCTTAGGCTGATCTGTGATGAAAACATGAAGATTTCAACCAAAGTTGCTAAAATAGGCTTCTCTCACCGTTTCCAGCGCTTTTCTGCACCTTAGGCTGATCTGTGATGAAAACATGAAGATTTCAACCAAAGTTGCTAAAATAGGCTTCTCTCACCGTTTCCAGCGCTTTTCTGCACCTTAGGCTGATCTGTGATGAAAATATGAAGATTTCAACCAAAGTTGCTAAAATAGGCTTCTCTCACCGTTTCCAGCGCTTTTCTGCACCTTGTGCAATTTAGACTGAAAAAACTGTTCAGTTGCAACTTTTTCATTAGGGATTCCAAAACTTAAAATCATTTGTTTAAAGAATTCCTTTAGAGTTGAAACCAAGATTTCAAATTACCCTTTTTCATTATAAACATCCACTGTAAGCATGGTGAGTATCAAGCAATATGACTGCAGACCTTTTGAGAAAATACGTTGATGAGTGACCCTATTTCATTATGGCAGTCAAACAGCACTGATTTTCAGCTTTAGTCCATGAAACCTCCAAACATCAACCAAAGGTGCTAAAACAGGCTTATCTCACCGTTTCCAGCACTTTTCTGCACCTTAGGCTGATCTGTGATGAAAACATGAAGATTTCAACCAAAGTTGCTAAAATAGGCTTCTCTCACCGTTTCCAGCGCTTTTCTGCACCTTAGGCTGATCTGTGATGAAAACATGAAGATTTCAACCAAAGTTGCTAAAATAGGCTTCTCTCACCGTTTCCAGCGCTTTTCTGCACCTTAGGCTGATCTGTGATGAAAACATGAAGATTTCAACCAAAGTTGCTAAAATAGGCTTCTCTCACCGTTTCCAGCGCTTTTCTGCACCTTAGGCTGATCTGTGATGAAAACATGAAGATTTCAACCAAAGTTGCTAAAATAGGCTTCTCTCACCGTTTCCAGCGCTTTTCTGCACCTTAGGCTGATCTGTGATGAAAACATGAAGATTTCAACCAAAGTTGCTAAAATAGGCTTCTCTCACCGTTTCCAGCGCTTTTCTGCACCTTAGGCTGATCTGTGATGAAAACATGAAGATTTCAACCAAAGTTGCTAAAATAGGCTTCTCTCACCGTTTCCAGCGCTTTTCTGCACCTTAGGCTGATCTGTGATGAAAACATGAAGATTTCAACCAAAGTTGCTAAAATAGGCTTCTCTCACCGTTTCCAGCGCTTTTCTGCACCTTAGGCTGATCTGTGATGAAAACATGAAGATTTCAACCAAAGTTGCTAAAATAGGCTTCTCTCACCGTTTCCAGCACTTTTCTGCACCTTAGGCTGATCTGTGATGAAAACATGAAGATTTCAACCAAAGTTGCTAAAATAGGCTTCTCTCACCGTTTCCAGCGCTTTTCTGCACCTTGTGCCATTTAGACTGAAAAAACTGTTCAGTTGCAACTTTTTCATTGGGGATTCCAAAACTTAAAATCATTTGTTTAAAGAATTCCTTTAGAGTTGAAACCAAGATTTCAAATTACCCTTTTTCATTATAAACATCCACTGTAAGCATGGTGAGTATCAAGCAATATGACTGCAGACCTTTTGAGAAAATACGTTGATGAGTGACCCTATTTCATTATGGCAGTCAAACAGCACTGATTTTCAGCTTTAGTCCATGAAACCTCCAAACATCAACCAAAGTTGCTAAAATAGGCTTCTCTCACCGTTTCCAGCGCTTTTCTGCACCTTAGGCTGATCTGTGATGAAAACATGAAGATTTCAACCAAAGTTGATAAAATAGGCTTCTCTCACCGTTTCCAGCGCTTTTCTGCACCTTTGGCTGATCTGTGATGAAAACATGAAGATTTCAACCAAAGTTGCTAAAATAGGCTTCTCTCACCGTTTCCAGCGCTTTTCTGCACCTTAGGCTGATCTGTGATGAAAACATGAAGATTTCAACCAAAGTTGCTAAAATAGGCTTCTCTCACCGTTTCCAGCGCTTTTCTGCACCTTAGGCTGATCTGTGATGAAAACATGAAGATTTCAACCAAAGTTGCTAAAATAGGCTTATCTCACCGTTTCCAGCGCTTTTCTGCACCTTAGGCTGATCTGTGATGAAAACATGAAGATTTCAACCAAAGTTGCTAAAATAGGCTTCTCTCACCGTTTCCAGCGCTTTTCTGCACCTTGTGCCATTTAGACTGAAAAAACTGTTCAGTTGCAACTTTTTCATTGGGGATTCCAAAACTTAAAATCATTTGTTTAAAGAATTCCTTTAGAGTTGAAACCAAGATTTCAAATTACCCTTTTTCATTATAAACATCCACTGTAAGCATGGTGAGTATCAAGCAATATGACTGCAGACCTTTTGAGAAAATACGTTGATGAGTGACCCTATTTCATTATGGCAGTCAAACAGCACTGATTTTCAGCTTTAGTCCATGAAACCTCCAAACATCAACCAAAGTTGCTAAAATAGGCTTCTCTCACCGTTTCCAGCGCTTTTCTGCACCTTAGGCTGATCTGTGATGAAAACATGAAGATTTCAACCAAAGTTGATAAAATAGGCTTCTCTCACCGTTTCCAGCGCTTTTCTGCACCTTAGGCTGATCTGTGATGAAAACATGAAGATTTCAACCAAAGTTGCTAAAATAGGCTTCTCTCACCGTTTCCAGCGCTTTTCTGCACCTTAGGCTGATCTGTGATGAAAACATGAAGATTTCAACCAAAGTTGCTAAAATAGGCTTCTCTCACCGTTTCCAGCGCTTTTCTGCACCTTGTGCCATTTAGACTGAAAAAACTGTTCAGTTGCAACTTTTTCATTGGGGATTCCAAAACTTAAAATCATTTGTTTAAAGAATTCCTTTAGAGTTGAAACCAAGATTTCAAATTACCCTTTTTCATTATAAACATCCACTGTAAGCATGGTGAGTATCAAGCAATATGACTGCAGACCTTTTGAGAAAATACGTTGATGAGTGACCCTATTTCATTATGGCAGTCAAAAAGCACTGATTTTCAGCTTTAGTCCATGAAACCTCCAAACATCAACCAAAGGTGCTAAACAGGCTTATCTCACCGTTTCCAGCACTTTTCTGCACCTTAGGCTGATCTGTGATGAAAACATGAAGATTTCAACCAAAGTTGCTAAAATAGGCTTCTCTCACCGTTTCCAGCGCTTTTCTGCACCTTAGGCTGATCTGTGATGAAAACATGAAGATTTCAACCAAAGTTGCTAAAATAGGCTTCTCTCACCGTTTCCAGCGCTTTTCTGCACCTTAGGCTGATCTGTGATGAAAACATGAAGATTTCAACCAAAGTTGCTAAAATAGGCTTCTCTCACCGTTTCCAGCGCTTTTCTGCACCTTAGGCTGATCTGTGATGAAAACATGAAGATTTCAACCAAAGTTGCTAAAATAGGCTTCTCTCACCGTTTCCAGCGCTTTTCTGCACCTTAGGCTGATCTGTGATGAAAACATGAAGATTTCAACCAAAGTTGCTAAAATAGGCTTCTCTCACCGTTTCCAGCGCTTTTCTGCACCTTAGGCTGATCTGTGATGAAAACATGAAGATTTCAACCAAAGTTGCTAAAATAGGCTTCTCTCACCGTTTCCAGCGCTTTTCTGCACCTTAGGCTGATCTGTGATGAAAACATGAAGATTTCAACCAAAGTTGCTAAAATAGGCTTCTCTCACCGTTTCCAGCGCTTTTCTGCACCTTGTGCCATTTAGACTGAAAAAACTGTTCAGTTGCAACTTTTTCATTGGGGATTCCAAAACTTAAAATCATTTGTTTAAAGAATTCCTTTAGAGTTGAAACCAAGATTTCAAATTACCCTTTTTCATTATAAACATCCACTGTAAGCATGGTGAGTATCAAGCAATATGACTGCAGACCTTTTGAGAAAATACGTTGATGAGTGACCCTATTTCATTATGGCAGTCAAACAGCACTGATTTTCAGCTTTAGTCCATGAAACCTCCAAACATCAACCAAAGGTGCTAAAACAGGCTTATCTCACTGTTTCCAGCACTTTTCTGCACCTTAGGCTGATCTGTGATGAAAACATGAAGATTTCAACCAAAGTTGCTAAAATAGGCTTCTCTCACCGTTTCCAGCGCTTTTCTGCACCTTAGGCTGATCTGTGATGAAAACATGAAGATTTCAACCAAAGTTGCTAAAATAGGCTTCTCTCACCGTTTCCAGCGCTTTTCTGCACCTTAGGCTGATCTGTGATGAAAACATGAAGATTTCAACCAAAGTTGCTAAAATAGGCTTCTCTCACCGTTTCCAGCGCTTTTCTGCACCTTAGGCTGATCTGTGATGAAAACATGAAGATTTCAACCAAAGTTGCTAAAATAGGCTTCTCTCACCGTTTCCAGCGCTTTTCTGCACCTTAGGCTGATCTGTGATGAAAACATGAAGATTTCAACCAAAGTTGCTAAAATAGGCTTCTCTCACCGTTTCCAGCGCTTTTCTGCACCTTAGGCTGATCTGTGATGAAAACATGAAGATTTCAACCAAAGTTGCTAAAATAGGCTTCTCTCACCGTTTCCAGCGCTTTTCTGCACCTTAGGCTGATCTGTGATGAAAACATGAAGATTTCAACCAAAGTTGCTAAAATAGGCTTCTCTCACCGTTTCCAGCGCTTTTCTGCACCTTAGGCTGATCTGTGATGAAAACATGAAGATTTCAACCAAAGTTGCTAAAATAGGCTTCTCTCACCGTTTCCAGCGCTTTTCTGCACCTTAGGCTGATCTGTGATGAAAACATGAAGATTTCAACCAAAGTTGCTAAAATAGGCTTCTCTCACCGTTTCCAGCGCTTTTCTGCACCTTAGGCTGATCTGTGATGAAAACATGAAGATTTCAACCAAAGTTGCTAAAATAGGCTTCTCTCACCGTTTCCAGCGCTTTTCTGCACCTTAGGCTGATCTGTGATGAAAATATGAAGATTTCAACCAAAGTTGCTAAAATAGGCTTCTCTCACCGTTTCCAGCGCTTTTCTGCACCTTGTGCAATTTAGACTGAAAAAACTGTTCAGTTGCAACTTTTTCATTGGGGATTCCAAAACTTAAAATCATTTGTTTAAAGAATTCCTTTAGAGTTGAAACCAAGATTTCAAATTACCCTTTTTCATTATAAACATCCACTGTAAGCATGGTGAGTATCAAGCAATATGACTGCAGACCTTTTGAGAAAATACGTTGATGAGTGACCCTATTTCATTATGGCAGTCAAACAGCACTGATTTTCAGCTTTAGTCCATGAAACCTCCAAACATCAACCAAAGGTGCTAAAACAGGCTTATCTCACCGTTTCCAGCACTTTTCTGCACCTTAGGCTGATCTGTGATGAAAACATGAAGATTTCAACCAAAGTTGCTAAAATAGGCTTCTCTCACCGTTTCCAGCGCTTTTCTGCACCTTAGGCTGATCTGTGATGAAAACATGAAGATTTCAACCAAAGTTGCTAAAATAGGCTTCTCTCACCGTTTCCAGCGCTTTTCTGCACCTTAGGCTGATCTGTGATGAAAACATGAAGATTTCAACCAAAGTTGCTAAAATAGGCTTCTCTCACCGTTTCCAGCGCTTTTCTGCACCTTAGGCTGATCTGTGATGAAAACATGAAGATTTCAACCAAAGTTGCTAAAATAGGCTTCTCTCACCGTTTCCAGCGCTTTTCTGCACCTTAGGCTGATCTGTGATGAAAACATGAAGATTTCAACCAAAGTTGCTAAAATAGGCTTCTCTCACCGTTTCCAGCGCTTTTCTGCACCTTAGGCTGATCTGTGATGAAAACATGAAGATTTCAACCAAAGTTGCTAAAATAGGCTTCTCTCACCGTTTCCAGCGCTTTTCTGCACCTTAGGCTGATCTGTGATGAAAACATGAAGATTTCAACCAAAGTTGCTAAAATAGGCTTCTCTCACCGTTTCCAGCGCTTTTCTGCACCTTAGGCTGATCTGTGATGAAAACATGAAGATTTCAACCAAAGTTGCTAAAATAGGCTTCTCTCACCGTTTCCAGCACTTTTCTGCACCTTAGGCTGATCTGTGATGAAAACATGAAGATTTCAACCAAAGTTGCTAAAATAGGCTTCTCTCACCGTTTCCAGCGCTTTTCTGCACCTTGTGCCATTTAGACTGAAAAAACTGTTCAGTTGCAACTTTTTCATTGGGGATTCCAAAACTTAAAATCATTTGTTTAAAGAATTCCTTTAGAGTTGAAACCAAGATTTCAAATTACCCTTTTTCATTATAAACATCCACTGTAAGCATGGTGAGTATCAAGCAATATGACTGCAGACCTTTTGAGAAAATACGTTGATGAGTGACCCTATTTCATTATGGCAGTCAAACAGCACTGATTTTCAGCTTTAGTCCATGAAACCTCCAAACATCAACCAAAGTTGCTAAAATAGGCTTCTCTCACCGTTTCCAGCGCTTTTCTGCACCTTAGGCTGATCTGTGATGAAAACATGAAGATTTCAACCAAAGTTGATAAAATAGGCTTCTCTCACCGTTTCCAGCGCTTTTCTGCACCTTAGGCTGATCTGTGATGAAAATATGAAGATTTCAACCAAAGTTGCTAAAATAGGCTTCTCTCACCGTTTCCAGCGCTTTTCTGCACCTTGTGCCATTTAGACTGAAAAAACTGTTCAGTTGCAACTTTTTCATTGGGGATTCCAAAACTTAAAATCATTTGTTTAAAGAATTCCTTTAGAGTTGAAACCAAGATTTCAAATTACCCTTTTTCATTATAAACATCCACTGTAAGCATGGTGAGTATCAAGCAATATGACTGCAGACCTTTTGAGAAAATACGTTGATGAGTGACCCTATTTCATTATGGCAGTCAAACAGCACTGATTTTCAGCTTTAGTCCATGAAACCTCCAAACATCAACCAAAGGTGCTAAAACAGGCTTATCTCACCGTTTCCAGCACTTTTCTGCACCTTAGGCTGATCTGTGATGAAAACATGAAGATTTCAACCAAAGTTGCTAAAATAGGCTTCTCTCACCGTTTCCAGCGCTTTTCTGCACCTTAGGCTGATCTGTGATGAAAACATGAAGATTTCAACCAAAGTTGCTAAAATAGGCTTCTCTCACCGTTTCCAGCGCTTTTCTGCACCTTAGGCTGATCTGTGATGAAAACATGAAGATTTCAACCAAAGTTGCTAAAATAGGCTTCTCTCACCGTTTCCAGCGCTTTTCTGCACCTTAGGCTGATCTGTGATGAAAACATGAAGATTTCAACCAAAGTTGCTAAAATAGGCTTCTCTCACCGTTTCCAGCGCTTTTCTGCACCTTAGGCTGATCTGTGATGAAAACATGAAGATTTCAACCAAAGTTGCTAAAATAGGCTTCTCTCACCGTTTCCAGCGCTTTTCTGCACCTTAGGCTGATCTGTGATGAAAACATGAAGATTTCAACCAAAGTTGCTAAAATAGGCTTCTCTCACCGTTTCCAGCGCTTTTCTGCACCTTAGGCTGATCTGTGATGAAAACATGAAGATTTCAACCAAAGTTGCTAAAATAGGCTTCTCTCACCGTTTCCAGCGCTTTTCTGCACCTTAGGCTGATCTGTGATGAAAACATGAAGATTTCAACCAAAGTTGCTAAAATAGGCTTCTCTCACCGTTTCCAGCGCTTTTCTGCACCTTAGGCTGATCTGTGATGAAAACATGAAGATTTCAACCAAAGTTGCTAAAATAGGCTTCTCTCACCGTTTCCAGCGCTTTTCTGCACCTTAGGCTGATCTGTGATGAAAACATGAAGATTTCAACCAAAGTTGCTAAAATAGGCTTCTCTCACCGTTTCCAGCGCTTTTCTGCACCTTAGGCTGATCTGTGATGAAAATATGAAGATTTCAACCAAAGTTGCTAAAATAGGCTTCTCTCACCGTTTCCAGCGCTTTTCTGCACCTTGTGCAATTTAGACTGAAAAAACTGTTCAGTTGCAACTTTTTCATTGGGGATTCCAAAACTTAAAATCATTTGTTTAAAGAATTCCTTTAGAGTTGAAACCAAGATTTCAAATTACCCTTTTTCATTATAAACATCCACTGTAAGCATGGTGAGTATCAAGCAATATGACTGCAGACCTTTTGAGAAAATACGTTGATGAGTGACCCTATTTCATTATGGCAGTCAAACAGCACTGATTTTCAGCTTTAGTCCATGAAACCTCCAAACATCAACCAAAGGTGCTAAAACAGGCTTATCTCACCGTTTCCAGCACTTTTCTGCACCTTAGGCTGATCTGTGATGAAAACATGAAGATTTCAACCAAAGTTGCTAAAATAGGCTTCTCTCACCGTTTCCAGCGCTTTTCTGCACCTTAGGCTGATCTGTGATGAAAACATGAAGATTTCAACCAAAGTTGCTAAAATAGGCTTCTCTCACCGTTTCCAGCGCTTTTCTGCACCTTAGGCTGATCTGTGATGAAAACATGAAGATTTCAACCAAAGTTGCTAAAATAGGCTTCTCTCACCGTTTCCAGCGCTTTTCTGCACCTTAGGCTGATCTGTGATGAAAACATGAAGATTTCAACCAAAGTTGCTAAAATAGGCTTCTCTCACCGTTTCCAGCGCTTTTCTGCACCTTAGGCTGATCTGTGATGAAAACATGAAGATTTCAACCAAAGTTGCTAAAATAGGCTTCTCTCACCGTTTCCAGCGCTTTTCTGCACCTTAGGCTGATCTGTGATGAAAACATGAAGATTTC
Organism: Platichthys flesus; assembly: GCF_949316205.1. Classification (NCBI taxonomy): domain Eukaryota; kingdom Metazoa; phylum Chordata; class Actinopteri; order Pleuronectiformes; family Pleuronectidae; genus Platichthys; species Platichthys flesus. The sequence continues at coordinate 14,399 of NW_026910025.1, forward strand.
AACCAAAGTTGCTAAAATAGGCTTCTCTCACCGTTTCCAGCGCTTTTCTGCACCTTAGGCTGATCTGTGATGAAAACATGAAGATTTCAACCAAAGTTGCTAAAATAGGCTTCTCTCACCGTTTCCAGCGCTTTTCTGCACCTTAGGCTGATCTGTGATGAAAACATGAAGATTTCAACCAAAGTTGCTAAAATAGGCTTCTCTCACCGTTTCCAGCACTTTTCTGCACCTTAGGCTGATCTGTGATGAAAACATGAAGATTTCAACCAAAGTTGCTAAAATAGGCTTCTCTCACCGTTTCCAGCGCTTTTCTGCACCTTGTGCCATTTAGACTGAAAAAACTGTTCAGTTGCAACTTTTTCATTGGGGATTCCAAAACTTAAAATCATTTGTTTAAAGAATTCCTTTAGAGTTGAAACCAAGATTTCAAATTACCCTTTTTCATTATAAACATCCACTGTAAGCATGGTGAGTATCAAGCAATATGACTGCAGACCTTTTGAGAAAATACGTTGATGAGTGACCCTATTTCATTATGGCAGTCAAACAGCACTGATTTTCAGCTTTAGTCCATGAAACCTCCAAACATCAACCAAAGTTGCTAAAATAGGCTTCTCTCACCGTTTCCAGCGCTTTTCTGCACCTTAGGCTGATCTGTGATGAAAACATGAAGATTTCAACCAAAGTTGATAAAATAGGCTTCTCTCACCGTTTCCAGCGCTTTTCTGCACCTTTGGCTGATCTGTGATGAAAACATGAAGATTTCAACCAAAGTTGCTAAAATAGGCTTCTCTCACCGTTTCCAGCGCTTTTCTGCACCTTAGGCTGATCTGTGATGAAAACATGAAGATTTCAACCAAAGTTGCTAAAATAGGCTTCTCTCACCGTTTCCAGCGCTTTTCTGCACCTTAGGCTGATCTGTGATGAAAACATGAAGATTTCAACCAAAGTTGCTAAAATAGGCTTATCTCACCGTTTCCAGCGCTTTTCTGCACCTTAGGCTGATCTGTGATGAAAACATGAAGATTTCAACCAAAGTTGCTAAAATAGGCTTCTCTCACCGTTTCCAGCGCTTTTCTGCACCTTGTGCCATTTAGACTGAAAAAACTGTTCAGTTGCAACTTTTTCATTGGGGATTCCAAAACTTAAAATCATTTGTTTAAAGAATTCCTTTAGAGTTGAAACCAAGATTTCAAATTACCCTTTTTCATTATAAACATCCACTGTAAGCATGGTGAGTATCAAGCAATATGACTGCAGACCTTTTGAGAAAATACGTTGATGAGTGACCCTATTTCATTATGGCAGTCAAACAGCACTGATTTTCAGCTTTAGTCCATGAAACCTCCAAACATCAACCAAAGTTGCTAAAATAGGCTTCTCTCACCGTTTCCAGCGCTTTTCTGCACCTTAGGCTGATCTGTGATGAAAACATGAAGATTTCAACCAAAGTTGATAAAATAGGCTTCTCTCACCGTTTCCAGCGCTTTTCTGCACCTTAGGCTGATCTGTGATGAAAACATGAAGATTTCAACCAAAGTTGCTAAAATAGGCTTCTCTCACCGTTTCCAGCGCTTTTCTGCACCTTAGGCTGATCTGTGATGAAAACATGAAGATTTCAACCAAAGTTGCTAAAATAGGCTTCTCTCACCGTTTCCAGCGCTTTTCTGCACCTTGTGCCATTTAGACTGAAAAAACTGTTCAGTTGCAACTTTTTCATTGGGGATTCCAAAACTTAAAATCATTTGTTTAAAGAATTCCTTTAGAGTTGAAACCAAGATTTCAAATTACCCTTTTTCATTATAAACATCCACTGTAAGCATGGTGAGTATCAAGCAATATGACTGCAGACCTTTTGAGAAAATACGTTGATGAGTGACCCTATTTCATTATGGCAGTCAAAAAGCACTGATTTTCAGCTTTAGTCCATGAAACCTCCAAACATCAACCAAAGGTGCTAAAACAGGCTTATCTCACCGTTTCCAGCACTTTTCTGCACCTTAGGCTGATCTGTGATGAAAACATGAAGATTTCAACCAAAGTTGCTAAAATAGGCTTCTCTCACCGTTTCCAGCGCTTTTCTGCACCTTAGGCTGATCTTTGATGAAAACATGAAGATTTCAACCAAAGTTGCTAAAATAGGCTTCTCTCACCGTTTCCAGCGCTTTTCTGCACCTTAGGCTGATCTGTGATGAAAACATGAAGATTTCAACCAAAGTTGCTAAAATAGGCTTCTCTCACCGTTTCCAGCGCTTTTCTGCACCTTAGGCTGATCTGTGATGAAAACATGAAGATTTCAACCAAAGTTGCTAAAATAGGCTTCTCTCACCGTTTCCAGCGCTTTTCTGCACCTTAGGCTGATCTGTGATGAAAACATGAAGATTTCAACCAAAGTTGCTAAAATAGGCTTCTCTCACCGTTTCCAGCGCTTTTCTGCACCTTAGGCTGATCTGTGATGAAAACATGAAGATTTCAACCAAAGTTGCTAAAATAGGCTTCTCTCACCGTTTCCAGCGCTTTTCTGCACCTTAGGCTGATCTGTGATGAAAACATGAAGATTTCAACCAAAGTTGCTAAAATAGGCTTCTCTCACCGTTTCCAGCGCTTTTCTGCACCTTAGGCTGATCTGTGATGAAAACATGAAGATTTCAACCAAAGTTGCTAAAATAGGCTTCTCTCACCGTTTCCAGCGCTTTTCTGCACCTTAGGCTGATCTGTGATGAAAACATGAAGATTTCAACCAAAGTTGCTAAAATAGGCTTCTCTCACCGTTTCCAGCGCTTTTCTGCACCTTAGGCTGATCTGTGATGAAAACATGAAGATTTCAACCAAAGTTGCTAAAATAGGCTTCTCTCACCGTTTCCAGCGCTTTTCTGCACCTTAGGCTGATCTGTGATGAAAACATGAAGATTTCAACCAAAGTTGCTAAAATAGGCTTCTCTCACCGTTTCCAGCGCTTTTCTGCACCTTAGGCTGATCTGTGATGAAAACATGAAGATTTCAACCAAAGTTGCTAAAATAGGCTTCTCTCACCGTTTCCAGCGCTTTCCTGCACCTTAGGCTGATCTGTGATGAAAACATGAAGATTTCAACCAAAGTTGCTAAAATAGGCTTCTCTCACCGTTTCCAGCGCTTTTCTGCACCTTAGGCTGATCTGTGATGAAAACATGAAGATTTCAACCAAAGTTGCTAAAATAGGCTTCTCTCACCGTTTCCAGCGCTTTTCTGCACCTTGTGCCATTTAGACTGAAAAAACTGTTCAGTTGCAACTTTTTCATTGGGGATTCCAAAACTTAAAATCATTTGTTTAAAGAATTCCTTTAGAGTTGAAACCAAGATTTCAAATTACCCTTTTTCATTATAAACATCCACTGTAAGCATGGTGAGTATCAAGCAATATGACTGCAGACCTTTTGAGAAAATACGTTGATGAGTGACCCTATTTCATTATGGCAGTCAAACAGCACTGATTTTCAGCTTTAGTCCATGAAACCTCCAAACATCAACCAAAGGTGCTAAAACAGGCTTATCTCACCGTTTCCAGCACTTTTCTGCACCTTAGGCTGATCTGTGATGAAAACATGAAGATTTCAACCAAAGTTGCTAAAATAGGCTTCTCTCACCGTTTCCAGCGCTTTTCTGCACCTTAGGCTGATCTGTGATGAAAACATGAAGATTTCAACCAAAGTTGCTAAAATAGGCTTCTCTCACCGTTTCCAGCGCTTTTCTGCACCTTAGGCTGATCTGTGATGAAAACATGAAGATTTCAACCAAAGTTGCTAAAATAGGCTTCTCTCACCGTTTCCAGCGCTTTTCTGCACCTTAGGCTGATCTGTGATGAAAACATGAAGATTTCAACCAAAGTTGCTAAAATAGGCTTCTCTCACCGTTTCCAGCGCTTTTCTGCACCTTAGGCTGATCTGTGATGAAAACATGAAGATTTCAACCAAAGTTGCTAAAATAGGCTTCTCTCACCGTTTCCAGCGCTTTTCTGCACCTTAGGCTGATCTGTGATGAAAACATGAAGATTTCAACCAAAGTTGCTAAAATAGGCTTCTCTCACCGTTTCCAGCGCTTTTCTGCACCTTAGGCTGATCTGTGATGAAAACATGAAGATTTCAACCAAAGTTGCTAAAATAGGCTTCTCTCACCGTTTCCAGCGCTTTTCTGCACCTTAGGCTGATCTGTGATGAAAACATGAAGATTTCAACCAAAGTTGCTAAAATAGGCTTCTCTCACCGTTTCCAGCGCTTTTCTGCACCTTGTGCCATTTAGACTGAAAAAACTGTTCAGTTTTAACTTTTTCATTGGGGATTCCAAAACTTAAAATCATTTGTTTAAAGAATTCCTTTAGAGTTGAAACCAAGATTTCAAATTACCCTTTTTCATTATAAACATCCACTGTAAGCATGGTGAGTATCAAGCAATATGACTGCAGACCTTTTGAGAAAATACGTTGATGAGTGACCCTATTTCATTATGGCAGTCAAACAGCACTGATTTTCAGCTTTAGTCCATGAAACCTCCAAACATCAACCAAAGGTGCTAAAACAGGCTTATCTCACCGTTTCCAGCACTTTTCTGCACCTTAGGCTGATCTGTGATGAAAACATGAAGATTTCAACCAAAGTTGCTAAAATAGGCTTCTCTCACCGTTTCCAGCGCTTTTCTGCACCTTAGGCTGATCTGTGATGAAAACATGAAGATTTCAACCAAAGTTGCTAAAATAGGCTTCTCTCACCGTTTCCAGCGCTTTTCTGCATCTTAGGCTGATCTGTGATGAAAACATGAAGATTTCAACCAAAGTTGCTAAAATAGGCTTCTCTCACCGTTTCCAGCGCTTTTCTGCACCTTAGGCTGATCTGTGATGAAAACATGAAGATTTCAACCAAAGTTGCTAAAATAGGCTTCTCTCACCGTTTCCAGCGCTTTTCTGCACCTTAGGCTGATCTGTGATGAAAACATGAAGATTTCAACCAAAGTTGCTAAAATAGGCTTCTCTCACCGTTTCCAGCGCTTTTCTGCACCTTAGGCTGATCTGTGATGAAAACATGAAGATTTCAACCAAAGTTGCTAAAATAGGCTTCTCTCACCGTTTCCAGCGCTTTTCTGCACCTTGTGCCATTTAGACTGAAAAAACTGTTCAGTTGCAACTTTTTCATTGGGGATTCCAAAACTTAAAATCATTTGTTTAAAGAATTCCTTTAGAGTTGAAACCAAGATTTCAAATTACCCTTTTTCATTATAAACATCCACTGTAAGCATGGTGAGTATCAAGCAATATGACTGCAGACCTTTTGAGAAAATACGTTGATGAGTGACCCTATTTCATTATGGCAGTCAAACAGCACTGATTTTCCGCTTTAGTCCATGAAACCTCCAAACATCAACCAAAGGTGCTAAAACAGGCTTATCTCACCGTTTCCAGCACTTTTCTGCACCTTAGGCTGATCTGTGATGAAAACATGAAGATTTCAACCAAAGTTGCTAAAATAGGCTTCTCTCACCGTTTCCAGCGCTTTTCTGCACCTTAGGCTGATCTGTGATGAAAACATGAAGATTTCAACCAAAGTTGCTAAAATAGGCTTCTCTCACCGTTTCCAGCGCTTTTCTGCATCTTAGGCTGATCTGTGATGAAAACATGAAGATTTCAACCAAAGTTGCTAAAATAGGCTTCTCTCACCGTTTCCAGCGCTTTTCTGCACCTTAGGCTGATCTGTGATGAAAACATGAAGATTTCAACCAAAGTTGCTAAAATAGGCTTCTCTCACCGTTTCCAGCGCTTTTCTGCACCTTAGGCTGATCTGTGATGAAAACATGAAGATTTCAACCAAAGTTGCTAAAATAGGCTTCTCTCACCGTTTCCAGCGCTTTTCTGCACCTTAGGCTGATCTGTGATGAAAACATGAAGATTTCAACCAAAGTTGCTAAAATAGGCTTCTCTCACCGTTTCCAGCGCTTTTCTGCACCTTAGGCTGATCTGTGATGAAAACATGAAGATTTCAACCAAAGTTGCTAAAATAGGCTTCTCTCACCGTTTCCAGCGCTTTTCTGCACCTTGTGCCATTTAGACTGAAAAAACTGTTCAGTTGCAACTTTTTCATTGGGGATTCCAAAACTTAAAATCATTTGTTTAAAGAATTCCTTTAGAGTTGAAACCAAGATTTCAAATTACCCTTTTTCATTATAAACATCCACTGTAAGCATGGTGAGTATCAAGCAATATGACTGCAGACCTTTTGAGAAAATACGTTGATGAGTGACCCTATTTCATTATGGCAGTCAAACAGCACTGATTTTCAGCTTTAGTCCATGAAACCTCCAAACATCAACCAAAGGTGCTAAAACAGGCTTATCTCACCGTTTCCAGCACTTTTCTGCACCTTAGGCTGATCTGTGATGAAAACATGAAGATTTCAACCAAAGTTGCTAAAATAGGCTTCTCTCACCGTTTCCAGCGCTTTTCTGCACCTTAGGCTGATCTGTGATGAAAACATGAAGATTTCAACCAAAGTTGCTAAAATAGGCTTCTCTCACCGTTTCCAGCGCTTTTCTGCACCTTAGGCTGATCTGTGATGAAAACATGAAGATTTCAACCAAAGTTGCTAAAATAGGCTTCTCTCACCGTTTCCAGCGCTTTTCTGCACCTTAGGCTGATCTGTGATGAAAACATGAAGATTTCAACCAAAGTTGCTAAAATAGGCTTCTCTCACCGTTTCCAGCGCTTTTCTGCACCTTAGGCTGATCTGTGATGAAAACATGAAGATTTCAACCAAAGTTGCTAAAATAGGCTTCTCTCACCGTTTCCAGCGCTTTTCTGCACCTTAGGCTGATCTGTGATGAAAACATGAAGATTTCAACCAAAGTTGCTAAAATAGGCTTCTCTCACCGTTTCCAGCGCTTTTCTGCACCTTAGGCTGATCTGTGATGAAAACATGAAGATTTCAACCAAAGTTGCTAAAATAGGCTTCTCTCACCGTTTCCAGCGCTTTTCTGCACCTTAGGCTGATCTGTGATGAAAACATGAAGATTTCAACCAAAGTTGCTAAAATAGGCTTCTCTCACCGTTTCCAGCGCTTTTCTGCACCTTAGGCTGATCTGTGATGAAAACATGAAGATTTCAACCAAAGTTGCTAAAATAGGCTTCTCTCACCGTTTCCAGCGCTTTTCTGCACCTTAGGCTGATCTGTGATGAAAACATGAAGATTTCAACCAAAGTTGCTAAAATAGGCTTCTCTCACCGTTTCCAGCGCTTTTCTGCACCTTAGGCTGATCTGTGATGAAAACATGAAGATTTCAACCAAAGTTGCTAAAATAGGCTTCTCTCACCGTTTCCAGCGCTTTTCTGCACCTTGTGCCATTTAGACTGAAAAAACTGTTCAGTTGCAACTTTTTCATTGGGGATTCCAAAACTTAAAATCATTTGTTTAAAGAATTCCTTTAGAGTTGAAACCAAGATTTCAAATTACCCTTTTTCATTATAAACATCCACTGTAAGCATGGTGAGTATCAAGCAATATGACTGCAGACCTTTTGAGAAAATACGTTGATGAGTGACCCTATTTCATTATGGCAGTCAAACAGCACTGATTTTCAGCTTTAGTCCATGAAACCTCCAAACATCAACCAAAGGTGCTAAAACAGGCTTATCTCACCGTTTCCAGCACTTTTCTGCACCTTAGGCTGATCTGTGATGAAAACATGAAGATTTCAACCAAAGTTGCTAAAATAGGCTTCTCTCACCGTTTCCAGCGCTTTTCTGCACCTTAGGCTGATCTGTGATGAAAACATGAAGATTTCAACCAAAGTTGCTAAAATAGGCTTCTCTCACCGTTTCCAGCGCTTTTCTGCACCTTAGGCTGATCTGTGATGAAAACATGAAGATTTCAACCAAAGTTGCTAAAATAGGCTTCTCTCACCGTTTCCAGCGCTTTTCTGCACCTTAGGCTGATCTGTGATGAAAACATGAAGATTTCAACCAAAGTTGCTAAAATAGGCTTCTCTCACCGTTTCCAGCGCTTTTCTGCACCTTAGGCTGATCTGTGATGAAAACATGAAGATTTCAACCAAAGTTGCTAAAATAGGCTTCTCTCACCGTTTCCAGCGCTTTTCTGCACCTTAGGCTGATCTGTGATGAAAACATGAAGATTTCAACCAAAGTTGCTAAAATAGGCTTCTCTCACCGTTTCCAGCGCTTTTCTGCACCTTGTGCCATTTAGACTGAAAAAACTGTTCAGTTGCAACTTTTTCATTGGGGATTCCAAAACTTAAAATCATTTGTTTAAAGAATTCCTTTAGAGTTGAAACCAAGATTTCAAATTACCCTTTTTCATTATAAACATCCACTGTAAGCATGGTGAGTATCAAGCAATATGACTGCAGACCTTTTGAGAAAATACGTTGATGAGTGACCCTATTTCATTATGGCAGTCAAACAGCACTGATTTTCAGCTTTAGTCCATGAAACCTCCAAACATCAACCAAAGGTGCTAAAACAGGCTTATCTCACCGTTTCCAGCACTTTTCTGCACCTTAGGCTGATCTGTGATGAAAACATGAAGATTTCAACCAAAGTTGCTAAAATAGGCTTCTCTCACCGTTTCCAGCGCTTTTCTGCACCTTAGGCTGATCTGTGATGAAAACATGAAGATTTCAACCAAAGTTGCTAAAATAGGCTTCTCTCACCGTTTCCAGCGCTTTTCTGCACCTTAGGCTGATCTGTGATGAAAACATGAAGATTTCAACCAAAGTTGCTAAAATAGGCTTCTCTCACCGTTTCCAGCGCTTTTCTGCACCTTAGGCTGATCTGTGATGAAAACATGAAGATTTCAACCAAAGTTGCTAAAATAGGCTTCTCTCACCGTTTCCAGCGCTTTTCTGCACCTTAGGCTGATCTGTGATGAAAACATGAAGATTTCAACCAAAGTTGCTAAAATAGGCTTCTCTCACCGTTTCCAGCGCTTTTCTGCACCTTAGGCTGATCTGTGATGAAAACATGAAGATTTCAACCAAAGTTGCTAAAATAGGCTTCTCTCACCGTTTCCAGCGCTTTTCTGCACCTTGTGCCATTTAGACTGAAAAAACTGTTCAGTTGCAACTTTTTCATTGGGGATTCCAAAACTTAAAATCATTTGTTTAAAGAATTCCTTTAGAGTTGAAACCAAGATTTCAAATTACCCTTTTTCATTATAAACATCCACTGTAAGCATGGTGAGTATCAAGCAATATGACTGCAGACCTTTTGAGAAAATACGTTGATGAGTGACCCTATTTCATTATGGCAGTCAAACAGCACTGATTTTCAGCTTTAGTCCATGAAACCTCCAAACATCAACCAAAGGTGCTAAAACAGGCTTATCTCACCGTTTCCAGCACTTTTCTGCACCTTAGGCTGATCTGTGATGAAAACATGAAGATTTCAACCAAAGTTGCTAAAATAGGCTTCTCTCACCGTTTCCAGCGCTTTTCTGCACCTTAGGCTGATCTGTGATGAAAACATGAAGATTTCAACCAAAGTTGCTAAAATAGGCTTCTCTCACCGTTTCCAGCGCTTTTCTGCATCTTAGGCTGATCTGTGATGAAAACATGAAGATTTCAACCAAAGTTGCTAAAATAGGCTTCTCTCACCGTTTCCAGCGCTTTTCTGCACCTTAGGCTGATCTGTGATGAAAACATGAAGATTTCAACCAAAGTTGCTAAAATAGGCTTCTCTCACCGTTTCCAGCGCTTTTCTGCACCTTAGGCTGATCTGTGATGAAAACATGAAGATTTCAACCAAAGTTGCTAAAATAGGCTTCTCTCACCGTTTCCAGCGCTTTTCTGCACCTTAGGCTGATCTGTGATGAAAACATGAAGATTTCAACCAAAGTTGCTAAAATAGGCTTCTCTCACCGTTTCCAGCGCTTTTCTGCACCTTGTGCCATTTAGACTGAAAAAACTGTTCAGTTGCAACTTTTTCATTGGGGATTCCAAAACTTAAAATCATTTGTTTAAAGAATTCCTTTAGAGTTGAAACCAAGATTTCAAATTACCCTTTTTCATTATAAACATCCACTGTAAGCATGGTGAGTATCAAGCAATATGACTGCAGACCTTTTGAGAAAATACGTTGATGAGTGACCCTATTTCATTATGGCAGTCAAACAGCACTGATTTTCAGCTTTAGTCCATGAAACCTCCAAACATCAACCAAAGGTGCTAAAACAGGCTTATCTCACCGTTTCCAGCACTTTTCTGCACCTTAGGCTGATCTGTGATGAAAACATGAAGATTTCAACCAAAGTTGCTAAAATAGGCTTCTCTCACCGTTTCCAGCGCTTTTCTGCACCTTAGGCTGATCTGTGATGAAAACATGAAGATTTCAACCAAAGTTGCTAAAATAGGCTTCTCTCACCGTTTCCAGCGCTTTTCTGCATCTTAGGCTGATCTGTGATGAAAACATGAAGATTTCAACCAAAGTTGCTAAAATAGGCTTCTCTCACCGTTTCCAGCGCTTTTCTGCACCTTAGGCTGATCTGTGATGAAAACATGAAGATTTCAACCAAAGTTGCTAAAATAGGCTTCTCTCACCGTTTCCAGCGCTTTTCTGCACCTTAGGCTGATCTGTGATGAAAACATGAAGATTTCAACCAAAGTTGCTAAAATAGGCTTCTCTCACCGTTTCCAGCGCTTTTCTGCACCTTAGGCTGATCTGTGATGAAAACATGAAGATTTCAACCAAAGTTGCTAAAATAGGCTTCTCTCACCGTTTCCAGCGCTTTTCTGCACCTTGTGCCATTTAGACTGAAAAAACTGTTCAGTTGCAACTTTTTCATTGGGGATTCCAAAACTTAAAATCATTTGTTTAAAGAATTCCTTTAGAGTTGAAACCAAGATTTCAAATTACCCTTTTTCATTATAAACATCCACTGTAAGCATGGTGAGTATCAAGCAATATGACTGCAGACCTTTTGAGAAAATACGTTGATGAGTGACCCTATTTCATTATGGCAGTCAAACAGCACTGATTTTCAGCTTTAGTCCATGAAACCTCCAAACATCAACCAAAGGTGCTAAAACAGGCTTATCTCACCGTTTCCAGCACTTTTCTGCACCTTAGGCTGATCTGTGATGAAAACATGAAGATTTCAACCAAAGTTGCTAAAATAGGCTTCTCTCACCGTTTCCAGCGCTTTTCTGCACCTTAGGCTGATCTGTGATGAAAACATGAAGATTTCAACCAAAGTTGCTAAAATAGGCTTCTCTCACCGTTTCCAGCGCTTTTCTGCACCTTAGGCTGATCTGTGATGAAAACATGAAGATTTCAACCAAAGTTGCTAAAATAGGCTTCTCTCACCGTTTCCAGCGCTTTTCTGCACCTTAGGCTGATCTGTGATGAAAACATGAAGATTTCAACCAAAGTTGCTAAAATAGGCTTCTCTCACCGTTTCCAGCGCTTTTCTGCACCTTGTGCCATTTAGACTGAAAAAACTGTTCAGTTGCAACTTTTTCATTGGGGATTCCAAAACTTAAAATCATTTGTTTAAAGAATTCCTTTAGAGTTGAAACCAAGATTTCAAATTACCCTTTTTCATTATAAACATCCACTGTAAGCATGGTGAGTATCAAGCAATATGACTGCAGACCTTTTGAGAAAATACGTTGATGAGTGACCCTATTTCATTATGGCAGTCAAACAGCACTGATTTTCAGCTTTAGTCCATGAAACCTCCAAACATCAACCAAAGGTGCTAAAACAGGCTTATCTCACCGTTTCCAGCACTTTTCTGCACCTTAGGCTGATCTGTGATGAAAACATGAAGATTTCAACCAAAGTTGCTAAAATAGGCTTCTCTCAACCGTTTCCAGCGCTTTTCTGCACCTTAGGCTGATCTGTGATGAAAACATGAAGATTTCAACCAAAGTTGCTAAAATAGGCTTCTCTCACCGTTTCCAGCGCTTTTCTGCATCTTAGGCTGATCTGTGATGAAAACATGAAGATTTCAACCAAAGTTGCTAAAATAGGCTTCTCTCACCGTTTCCAGCGCTTTTCTGCACCTTAGGCTGATCTGTGATGAAAACATGAAGATTTCAACCAAAGTTGCTAAAATAGGCTTCTCTCACCGTTTCCAGCGCTTTTCTGCACCTTAGGCTGATCTGTGATAAAAACATGAAGATTTCAACCAAAGTTGCTAAATAGGCTTCTCTCACCGTTTCCAGCGCTTTTCTGCACCTTAGGCTGATCTGTGATGAAAACATGAAGATTTCAACCAAAGTTGCTAAAATAGGCTTCTCTCACCGTTTCCAGCGCTTTTCTGCACCTTGTGCCATTTAGACTGAAAAAACTGTTCAGTTGCAACTTTTTCATTGGGGATTCCAAAACTTAAAATCATTTGTTTAAAGAATTCCTTTAGAGTTGAAACCAAGATTTCAAATTACCCTTTTTCATTATAAACATCCACTGTAAGCATGGTGAGTATCAAGCAATATGACTGCAGAGCTTTTGAGAAATACGTTGATGAGTGACCCTATTTCATTATGGCAGTCAAACAGCACTGATTTTCAGCTTTAGTCCATGAAACCTCCAAACATCAACCAAAGGTGCTAAAACAGGCTTATCTCACCGTTTCCAGCACTTTTCTGCACCTTAGGCTGATCTGTGATGAAAACATGAAGATTTCAACCAAAGTTGCTAAAATAGGCTTCTCTCACCGTTTCCAGCGCTTTTCTGCACCTTAGGCTGATCTGTGATGAAAAACATGAAGATTTCAACCAAAGTTGCTAAAATAGGCTTCTCTCACCGTTTCCAGCGCTTTTCTGCACCTTAGGCTGATCTGTGATGAAAACATGAAGATTTCAACCAAAGTTGCTAAAATAGGCTTCTCTCACCGTTTCCAGCGCTTTTCTGCACCTTAGGCTGATCTGTGATGAAAACATGAAGATTTCAACCAAAGTTGCTAAAATAGGCTTCTCTCACCGTTTCCAGCGCTTTTCTGCACCTTAGGCTGATCTGTGATGAAAACATGAAGATTTCAACCAAAGTTGCTAAAATAGGCTTCTCTCACCGTTTCCAGCGCTTTTCTGCACCTTAGGCTGATCTGTGATGAAAACATGAAGATTTCAACCAAAGTTGCTAAAATAGGCTTCTCTCACCGTTTCCAGCGCTTTTCTGCACCTTAGGCTGATCTGTGATGAAAACATGAAGATTTCAACCAAGTTGCTAAAATAGGCTTCTCTCACCGTTTCCAGCGCTTTTCTGCACCTTAGGCTGATCTGTGATGAAAACATGAAGATTTCAACCAAAGTTGCTAAAATAGGCTTCTCTCACCGTTTCCAGCGCTTTTCTGCACCTTGTGCCATTTAGACTGAAAAAACTGTTCAGTTGCAACTTTTTCATTGGGGATTCCAAAACTTAAAATCATTTGTTTAAAGAATTCCTTTAGAGTTGAAACCAAGATTTCAAATTACCCTTTTTCATTATAAACATCCACTGTAAGCATGGTGAGTATCAAGCAATATGACTGCAGACCTTTTGAGAAAATACGTTGATGAGTGACCCTATTTCATTATGGCAGTCAAACAGCACTGATTTTCAGCTTTAGTCCATGAAACCTCCAAACATCAACCAAAGGTGCTAAACAGGCTTATCTCACCGTTTCCAGCACTTTTCTGCACCTTAGGCTGATCTGTGATGAAAACATGAAGATTTCAACCAAAGTTGCTAAAATAGGCTTCTCTCACCGTTTCCAGCGCTTTTCTGCACCTTAGGCTGATCTGTGATGAAAACATGAAGATTTCAACCAAAGTTAATAAAATAGGCTTCTCTCACCGTTTCCAGCGCTTTTCTGCATCTTAGGCTGATCTGTGATGAAAACATGAAGATTTCAACCAAAGTTGCTAAAATAGGCTTCTCTCACCGTTTCCAGCGCTTTTCTGCACCTTAGGCTGATCTGTGATGAAAACATGAAGATTTCAACCAAAGTTGCTAAAATAGGCTTCTCTCACCGTTTCCAGCGCTTTTCTGCACCTTAGGCTGATCTGTGATAAAAACATGAAGATTTCAACCAAAGTTGCTAAAATAGGCTTCTCTCACCGTTTCCAGCGCTTTTCTGCACCTTAGGCTGATCTGTGATGAAAACATGAAGATTTCAACCAAAGTTGCTAAAATAGGCTTCTCTCACCGTTTCCAGCGCTTTTCTGCACCTTGTGCCATTTAGACTGAAAAAACTGTTCAGTTGCAACTTTTTCATTGGGGATTCCAAAACTTAAAATCATTTGTTTAAAGAATTCCTTTAGAGTTGAAACCAAGATTTCAAATTACCCTTTTTCATTATAAACATCCACTGTAAGCATGGTGAGTATCAAGCAATATGACTGCAGACCTTTTGAGAAAATACGTTGATGAGTGACCCTATTTCATTATGGCAGTCAAACAGCACTGATTTTCAGCTTTAGTCCATGAAACCTCCAAACATCAACCAAAGGTGCTAAAACAGGCTTATCTCACCGTTTCCAGCACTTTTCTGCACCTTAGGCTGATCTGTGATGAAAACATGAAGATTTCAACCAAAGTTGCTAAAATAGGCTTCTCTCACCGTTTCCAGCGCTTTTCTGCACCTTAGGCTGATCTGTGATGAAAACATGAAGATTTCAACCAAAGTTGCTAAAATAGGCTTCTCTCACCGTTTCCAGCGCTTTTCTGCACCTTAGGCTGATCTGTGATGAAAACATGAAGATTTCAACCAAAGTTGCTAAAATAGGCTTCTCTCACCGTTTCCAGCGCTTTTCTGCACCTTAGGCTGATCTGTGATGAAAACATGAAGATTTCAACCAAAGTTGCTAAAATAGGCTTCTCTCACCGTTTCCAGCGCTTTTCTGCACCTTAGGCTGATCTGTGATGAAAACATGAAGATTTCAACCAAAGTTGCTAAAATAGGCTTCTCTCACCGTTTCCAGCGCTTTTCTGCACCTTAGGCTGATCTGTGATGAAAACATGAAGATTTCAACCAAAGTTGCTAAAATAGGCTTCTCTCACCGTTTCCAGCGCTTTTCTGCACCTTGTGCCATTTAGACTGAAAAAACTGTTCAGTTGCAACTTTTTCATTGGGGATTCCAAAACTTAAAATCATTTGTTTAAAGAATTCCTTTAGAGTTGAAACCAAGATTTCAAATTACCCTTTTTCATTATAAACATCCACTGTAAGCATGGTGAGTATCAAGCAATATGACTGCAGACCTTTTGAGAAAATACGTTGATGAGTGACCCTATTTCATTATGGCAGTCAAACAGCACTGATTTTCAGCTTTAGTCCATGAAACCTCCAAATATCAACCAAAGGTGCTAAAACAGGCTTATCTCACCGTTTCCAGCACTTTTCTGCACCTTAGGCTGATCTGTGATGAAAACATGAAGATTTCAACCAAAGTTGCTAAAATAGGCTTCTCTCACCGTTTCCAGCGCTTTTCTGCACCTTAGGCTGATCTGTGATGAAAACATGAAGATTTCAACAAAAGTTGCTAAAATAGGCTTCTCTCACCGTTTCCAGCGCTTTTCTGTATCTTAGGCTGATCTGTGATGAAAACATGAAGATTTCAACCAAAGTTGCTAAAATAGGCTTCTCTCACCGTTTCCAGCGCTTTTCTGCACCTTAGGCTGATCTGTGATGAAAACATGAAGATTTCAACCAAAGTTGGTAAAATAGGCTTCTCTCACCGTTTCCAGCGCTTTTCTGCACCTTAGGCTGATCTGTGATGAAAACATGAAGATTTCAACCAAAGTTGCTAAATAGGCTTCTCTCACCGTTTCCATTGCTTTTTCTGCACCTTAGGCTGATCTGTGATGAAAACATGAAGATTTCAACCAAAGTTGCTAAAATAGGCTTCTCTCACCGTTTCCAGCGCTTTTCTGCACCTTAGGCTGATCTGTGATGAAAACATGAAGATTTCAACCAAAGTTGCTAAAATAGGCTTCTCTCACCGTTTCCAGCGCTTTTCTGCACCTTAGGCTGATCTGTGATGAAAACATGAAGATTTCAACCAAAGTTGCTAAAATAGGCTTCTCTCACCGTTTCCAGCGCTTTTCTGCACCTTAGGCTGATCTGTGAAGAAAACATGAAGATTTCAACCAAAGTTGCTAAAATAGGCTTCTCTCACCGTTCTCCAGCGCTTTTCTGCACCTTAGGCTGATCTGTGATGAAAACATGAAGATTTCAACCAAAGTTGCTAAAATAGGCTTCTCTCACCGTTTCCAGCGCTTTTCTGCACCTTAGGCTGATCTGTGATGAAAACATGAAGATTTCAACCAAAGTTGCTAAAATAGGCTTCTCTCACCGTTTCCAGCGCTTTTCTGCACCTTAGGCTGATCTGTGATGAAAACATGAAGATTTCAACCAAAGTTGCTAAAATAGGCTTCTCTCACCGTTTCCAGCGCTTTTCTGCACCTTAGGCTGATCTGTGATGAAAACATGAAGATTTCAACCAAAGTTGCTAAAATAGGCTTCTCTCACCGTTTCCAGCGCTTTTCTGCACCTTAGGCTGATCTGTGATGAAAACATGAAGATTTCAACCAAAGTTGCTAAAATAGGCTTCTCTCACCGTTTCCAGCGCTTTTCTGCACCTTAGGCTGATCTGTGATGAAAACATGAAGATTTCAACCAAAGTTGCTAAAATAGGCTTCTCTCAACCGTTTCCAGCGTTTTTCTGCACCTTGTGCCATTTAGACTGAAAAAACTGTTCAGTTGCAACTTTTTCATTGGGGATTCCAAAACTTAAAATCATTTGTTTAAAGAATTCCTTTAGAGTTGAAACCAAGATTTCAAATTACCCTTTTTCATTATAAACATCCACTGTAAGCATGGTGAGTATCAAGCAATATGACTGCAGACCTTTGAGAAAATACGTTGATGAGTGACCTATTTCATTATGGCAGTCAAACAGCACTGATTTTCAGCTTTAGTCCATGAAACCTCCAAACATCAACCAAAGGTGCTAAAACAGGCTTATCTCACCGTTTCCAGCACTTTTCTGCACCTTAGGCTGATCTGTGATGAAAACATGAAGATTTCAACCAAAGTTGCTAAAATAGGCTTCTCTCACCGTTTCCAGCGCTTTTCTGCACCTTAGGCTGATCTGTGATGAAAACATGAAGATTTCAACCAAAGTTGCTAAAATAGGCTTCTCTCACCGTTTCCAGCGCTTTTCTGCACCTTAGGCTGATCTGTGATGAAAACATGAAGATTTCAACCAAAGTTGCTAAAATAGGCTTCTCTCACCGTTTCCAGCGCTTTTCTGCACCTTAGGCTGATCTGTGATGAAAACATGAAGATTTCAACCAAAGTTGCTAGAATAGGCTTCTCTCACCGTTTCCAGCGCTTTTCTGCACCTTAGGCTGATCTGTGATGAAAACATGAAGATTTCAACCAAAGTTGCTAAAATAGGCTTCTCTCAACCGTTTCCAGCGCTTTTCTGCACCTTAGGCTGATCTGTGATGAAAACATGAAGATTTCAACCAAAGTTGCTAAAATAGGCTTCTCTCACCGTTTCCAGCGCTTTTCTGCACCTTAGGCTGATCTGTGATGAAAACATGAAGATTTCAACCAAAGTTGCTAAAATAGGCTTCTCTCACCGTTTCCAGCGCTTTTCTGCACCTTAGGCTGATCTGTGATGAAAACATGAAGATTTCAACCAAAGTTGCTAAAATAGGCTTCTCTCACCGTTTCCAGCGCTTTTCTGCACCTTAGGCTGATCTGTGATGAAAACATGAAGATTTCAACCAAAGTTGCTAAAATAGGCTTCTCTCACCGTTTCCAGCGCTTTTCTGCACCTTAGGCTGATCTGTGATGAAAATATGAAGATTTCAACCAAAGTTGCTAAAATAGGCTTCTCTCACCGTTTCCAGCGCTTTTCTGCACCTTGTGCCATTTAGACTGAAAAAACTGTTCAGTTGCAACTTTTTCATTGGGGATTCCAAAACTTAAAATCATTTGTTTAAAGAATTCCTTTAGAGTTGAAACCAAGATTTCAAATTACCCTTTTTCATTATAAACATCCACTGTAAGCATGGTGAGTATCAAGCAATATGACTGCAGACCTTTTGAGAAAATACGTTGATGAGTGACCCTATTTCATTATGGCAGTCAAACAGCACTGATTTTCAGCTTTAGTCCATGAAACCTCCAAACATCAACCAAAGGTGCTAAAACAGGCTTATCTCACCGTTTCCAGCACTTTTCTGCACCTTAGGCTGATCTGTGATGAAAACATGAAGATTTCAACCAAAGTTGCTAAAATAGGCTTCTCTCACCGTTTCCAGCGCTTTTCTGCACCTTAGGCTGATCTGTGATGAAAACATGAAGATTTCAACCAAAGTTGCTAAAATAGGCTTCTCTCACCGTTTCCAGCGCTTTTCTGCACCTTAGGCTGATCTGTGATGAAAACATGAAGATTTCAACCAAAGTTGCTAAAATAGGCTTCTCTCACCGTTTCCAGCGCTTTTCTGCACCTTAGGCTGATCTGTGATGAAAACATGAAGATTTCAACCAAAGTTGCTAAAATAGGCTTCTCTCACCGTTTCCAGCGCTTTTCTGCACCTTAGGCTGATCTGTGATGAAAACATGAAGATTTCAACCAAAGTTGCTAAAATAGGCTTCTCTCACCGTTTCAGCGCTTTTCTGCACCTTAGGCTGATCTGTGATGAAAACATGAAGATTTCAACCAAAGTTGCTAAAATAGGCTTCTCTCACCGTTTCCAGCGCTTTTCTGCACCTTAGGCTGATCTGTGATGAAAACATGAAGATTTCAACCAAAGTTGCTAAAATAGGCTTCTCTCACCGTTTCCAGCGCTTTTCTGCACCTTAGGCTGATCTGTGATGAAAACATGAAGATTTCAACCAAAGTTGCTAAAATAGGCTTCTCTCACCGTTTCCAGCGCTTTTCTGCACCTTAGGCTGATCTGTGATGAAAACATGAAGATTTCAACCAAAGTTGCTAAAATAGGCTTCTCTCACCGTTTCCAGCGCTTTTCTGCACCTTAGGCTGATCTGTGATGAAAACATGAAGATTTCAACCAAAGTTGCTAAAATAGGCTTCTCTCACCGTTTCCAGCGCTTTTCTGCACCTTAGGCTGATCTGTGATGAAAACATGAAGATTTCAACCAAAGTTGCTAAAATAGGCTTCTCTCACCGTTTCCAGCGCTTTTCTGCACCTTGTGCAATTTAGACTGAAAAAACTGTTCAGTTGCAACTTTTTCATTGGGATTCCAAACTTAAAATCATTTGTTTAAAGAATTCCTTTAGAGTTGAAACCAAGATTTCAAATTACCCTTTTTCATTATAAACATCCACTGTAAGCATGGTGAGTATCAAGCAATATGACTGCAGACCTTTTGAGAAAATACGTTGATGAGTGACCCTATTTCATTATGGCAGTCAAACAGCACTGATTTTCAGCTTTAGTCAATGAAACCTCCAAACATCAACCAAAGGTGCTAAAACAGGCTTATCTCACCGTTTCCAGCACTTTTCTGCACCTTAGGCTGATCTGTGATGAAAACATGAAGATTTCAACCAAAGTTGCTAAAATAGGCTTCTCTCACCGTTTCCAGCGCTTTTCTGCACCTTAGGCTGATCTGTGATGAAAACATGAAGATTTAAACCAAAGTTGCTAAAATAGGCTTCTCTCACCGTTTCCAGCGCTTTTCTGCACCTTAGGCTGATCTGTGATGAAAACATGAAGATTTCAACCAAAGTTGCTAAAATAGGCTTCTCTCACCGTTTCCAGCGCTTTTC